>NC_092345.1:42077536-42377636 GCF_963676685.1 Mytilus edulis | reverse complement strand
AAACCCGCTCAACTCTACATTAATTTAAGTTCAACAATGGATAATGGTGCATGAATATAAAATTCGTTTCCTTTCCCTGTTCTGGTAATTCAAGATATGTTTTTGTTGAAATGCACTAGAAAATAACATTTAAGGGCAGTTAACTTCGTAATTTGCTATCATTCTATCCAAAATGTATCTAAATATTTCTTGAATTACCAGACACGCAGAAACGAAAGACCTTCAATTTCTCACTCAGGGTGAGAGTACCTTCAACATAAGGATGTTTTTCGGTAAAGTTTTGAAGTTTTTATAAATTGACTGATTCTTACAGAGAGAGGGACTTAATCCACATTTAGTGAGAACTTTAAAATTCATCTCATATATTCCAGTTAACATGAGGTTAAGGATGATTCCGAAACAAGAAGCCCAATGTAGACTGATGTATCCCCATTTTTAACATTTTCACTTAATGTGTGTGTGTTAATTTTTATTCACACATTTGTTGTCATCATTATGGATTTTTTTCCGACTGTCTACAAGTGAGAGGTTTAGCTAGCTACAAAATCAGGTGTAATCCACAGTTTTCTGCATAAAGGAAATCCCTATACCTGTTGAACCAAGTCAGGATACTACAGTTGTATTCCTTTCGTTTGATTTTTCGAGCTTTTTATTTTAACATTTGATAATTGAGCCTTTCCGATTTAAATTTTCCTTGGATTTCGGTATTTTTTATGTTTTACTTTTTTCATATCTTGATTTTCTCAGATAAACGACTTCAAACTAGAATCTATGATAGGCGTGATGACTTCAACTTTCCAATTATCAACTCCAAATTTCACAGTAACAAACCTTTTGCTCAATTGTTAAGTGTTTGCATTCTTATTTGAAAAAAGAAAGTAAAATCACAAAAATACTGAACTCAGAGGAAAATCAATTCGGAAAGTCTATAATCACATGGCAAAATCAAATAACAAAATGCATCAAAAACGAATGGACAAGAACTGTCATATTCCTGACTTGGTACAGGCATTTTCAAATGTAGAAAATGGTGGATTGAACCTGGTTTTATAGCTAGCTAAACCTCTCACTTGTATGACAGTCGTATCAGATTCCATTATATTGTCACCGATACGTGAACAAAACAAACAGACACAATAGTTAAAAATGTCAAAAATAGGGGTACAGCAGTCAACATTGTGTTATCATCTTAATCACTATAAAAACAACAAATGTAACGAAGATACATTACGCTCGTTCGTGTTCACAATATGCGGATTGCATTAACAGGTGTGTGGTTCGCACACAAAAACTGCACCAACAATATTATCGACACTGCAAAAGTTTTATTTATACTGTATTCCTGTTACGTAATGTTGATATTTTAGCCATACTTTAACATTGCGATAAAAGCGGGAGGTTTGGCTAGCCAATAAAACTACCAAGTTTTGAATATGGCAGTTGTTATCAAATAGTCCGTTTCTATGAATGTTGGCGTCTGTGTTTGTTACAGTTCAGTGTTTCTGTTGTTCCGTTTTATTACTCTTATAGTTGATGTGTTTCTCTCAGTTTACGTTTGTGACCCAGATTTAGGTCAGTTAATAGTAAATCGATTTATGATTTTGGATAGCGGTATACTTCTATTGCCTTTATTTACGGTCACCATTATAAATTAGTTGACCCACTCTATATGTCTGTGTCTCAACTCACTACCAAAATCTTTTTGCAGTCTGATATCTTTAGATTCCGTAATAGTTGCCCATAATCTGTAATGTTCCGAGTGTGCACTATTTTCTATTCTGTTATGTTGAGTGTATACTTGCAAGGCGGGTCATGTTTGAATAGCAGTTTTCAATGTCAATGCAACCAATCTCGCTACTTTTGAAGTTCATGTAATTCCCTCCGGCATTTTTTTGTTTTTTATTTGTCTTCTTAATATATTATTGAAATTTGTTAAACATCGTTAAGATACTGCTGCATTAATTTACAGGCGCCATTATAATTTGGTTGACTGTTGTGAAGTATCTTTCAGTGATTACTACGAATATGTTCCATTTGTCACATTCACAATCCAATCCTCTCTTCTGAGATTGTGACAACAACGGAGTCGACTATCATAGATTTTTCAACAGGTCACAATCAAACATGACTTAACTTTCAGAGCAAATGAGTTCATCTCACATGTTTTATGGGGTTTGTGATTGTCAATTTTGAGTTTACAGTGTAGTGTATTGTTTTTTTTTCTTATGGTTAAGGATTGTTTCTTTTTCAATGACGGGTTTTGTGTTTGCCCCTTTGTGTCTGCTCTTAATTTTTGAACATATATTAATCATGTCTGCATTGAAGAACGACTTTCGCTGAGAAAGTTAAAATAAAAACTTATGATCATAAGCGAGATATAAAGGAAATAACGTGACTTTTCATTGTTCATCATTCTGTAGCAACATTTGTTCAGTGTCTGTATACTGATCATGTCTTTGCCGTTATTTTATCATCCGGAGATCATTGTAAGGCTGGTATCTTTGATTTTTTATTTCCTTGCAACTAGTATTTAAAGATCGAACGAAAAAAAATCAAGTCCGAAAGTGGAAATTGAAATCAAGTTGTGTTAAAACCGAATTTAATAAGAATAATTTCCGAATCAATGAAATATGTTGCTTTGTATTGTTTGAATGTTTACATGTTCTCAGTGAAAAGACGGGCAGATAAAATCAATTTTCTATACGTAAGATCTACACGGCTAAAAAGTAACATATTTGGAGAAAAACAAATTCACTGGTTTTATCTTTTAAAGTACTGACAGTCTAATGAAATCATAAATACAAATAAATGCAATAAACACACTGGGTGAACTCAAAGTTAAAATCTTTTATTAAATAACTATCATTATTGTTGTTAGAAGATGATTAAGTCCGCATCTACTAGTTATTTATTTCTTCTTATTTAATACTAGCAATAAATACTTATATCCAAAAGTAAATTTTTGAGTATGAAGAAAAAAAACACTTGATAGAAACAGACTAAGCTGTTCTCTCATCTTGAATGTAGTATTGAGAGTGCTGTTAACCGTTGATATAGAAAATGATTTGCAAAAATGTCTTCATATCTTAACATTTCCGTTGATATCTACAAATGTCTTGAAAGGAGATGGGTCATGTAACACAAAAATGTTATGAAACTACAATATAAATATGTTGGGAAAACATTCGTTTGCATTGAAATTTATTCTAGTTAATACTTAGCCCTTTGAAGAATAAAAGTTTCAATGAACATACACTTGTAGTGACAGTGTCAGCTTTATTTACTATTGATCTAAAGGACACAAAAATAATCAAACACTTTTTTTAATAAATGCATATATTAATGATTATAATTTCACTCCATGGTATTGTTGTAGTAAAATTCCACTGCTATCAGCTCCAAAGTTCATATCTGGGAAAGCATTACTTGGAAGTGGTTGTCCAAGATTGATATTAACTGATGGTAAATGTGTTGATTTGTAAAACTCCACTAACTGGCACAAACATGGAAAACTCTAAAATAATGAAATACAGATGATTAATATGATTATCAAATTGAATGGTTGGATGGTCCATATCGGGTAATTTTTTTACTTGATTTACACCCTGAGCCGGTCTTTTAAAAACGTATAAAAAAGAATGCTTGACGATATGTCAACCACAACCCATACAAATCATTAAAATGATAAACTCTCAAAGCGAACATTTTACCATAAAACCTGAATGGCAGCATGTTATTAAATATCTGTCCTATCTAAATGTTTACCGTTCGCTTTGTTATTCGAAGCGGGTATGTTTATTTTATGCAAAGATTTAAAAGTCATATGAAACTTCAAATTTAAAAAAAAGGTTGAACATGTTTTACATCAATTATATGGTAATTTTTATAAATTTACTGTTTGCAAATAATTATTCGAAATACTAAGGATTTTCTTATCCAAGGCAAATATAACCTTAGTCGTATAAGGCACAACTTTTAGAATTTTGAATCCTTAATGCTCTTCAAATGGTTTACTCCTGGTTTGCCCAATTTTAATTCTACCAATTATCTATTAGTTAAGAAAACAAAAAAGACAAAAGGTTTAATGAGCATACAATTGTATAGTCTGTTCCAACTTAGGTATATAGTTTGTAAGTGTTTTTCTAGATATTCAGGTTGTTTTTTTTGTATAGAAAAATAATAAAAAAATAAAATATTTTTTCTCAGAAATTTAATATCAATTCAATCAATTAACTCAAAATACATATACAGCAAATAACTAAAAAATGATATTCAGTTATAAAATTGTCTTTATGTTCATTAGTTTCTGAATGATTTTCATGATAGAAATATATTTATACACTGAGTTCTCTTTTATTGCAAACTTTATTTAATAAATTAATTAATTTTATAAATGCATTGCATAAGGAAATAATTAAGCACAAAACAGTAATAAGGGCACTATATGTAAAATGATGAGAAATACAATCTTTTATATAAACATCAAAAGTAACAAAACATTTAATATATTTACAAAGTCACAATTAACAATAATTCACTTCATTGTTCAGTTCAAATGGAGAAGATGGGATGTTGCGTCAGAGTATTCTACCACGTTGATGAGTCCTTGTTGGTATCTGTATATGAGTCTGGTGTCTATTACTCTGTATGGTCGTCTTTAAGGTCGGCGGGTTCCTCCAGCTGCATACTGGATAATGTTGCATTATTTTAGTGCCTTTGTCTTCTTCAGTAGCTCAATGATCTCGTAGATGTTTGGGTGGGCGTGTTTGAGTCGCTTCTTATGTTTGTTGTGCCATCCTTCCAGGTGATTTGTGCATGGTGCAGGGTCCTTCTGTGTAATAGTGGTTCTATAGAAAGCGGTAGTTTTCAACCCAAAACCATGTCACGTAATCTGTAAATGAAGTTGTAGCGGGTATGTTTTCAGTTTCTCCAATGTCTTCTAAAGTGTTTAGCCAAACATCGTCAACAAGGTGGGTGTAACAAGAGGTACCAGTAGTACTGCTGCTCGTCGTATCAGTTAAGTAATGTCTTCATTTTCTTTATGATAGGACTGTAGTCCATATTTCTGTGCCTTTCGCCATATACACTGGGTGAAGCGGAAGAAGCAGCCTTTCACGGTTACCCCTGGACATACTGTCTGTGTTGCGTTGTTGGTTGCTGTCTCGTAGTCGATAGTGTTTGTGGTTGAAGTTGTAACTGGTGTTGTTGATCGATGGCTACTGAACAGTTGCATTTATATTCTAGTTTTTAAATTTAATTGGATAATTTTATATTTTACTAAATTTTGAAACAGCGTATTGCATCGAACATAAAAAAAATTAAGTTGAATAAATTAAAAGATATTCAAATGAGATTTATTCTATTAAATCTTTAGTTTCATTATTTTACTTTTCACCTTTTTTCCAGAATGTACCAATAATTAAAAATATTTGTTGATAAATTGAAATATTTATTCATTTTAGTACACATTTTTTTTAATAAAACACATTACCCTGCCAAATACATATAAAATATAGAAAATTTTTGCACATTTTCCTTGATTAAATAGCAGAATAAAATATTCTTTTTTAATTTTACAGGTAAAATAAAAGGTAAAAAATATGACTATAATTCAGAAATAAACTATAATTGTTAAAACAACAATTCCCTCTATGTTTACATATACATGTAATTAAAAGTGGGCAAACCAGGATGACACCCTTCAAATTTGTAGTTGTTTTGTTTTTCTAACTAGCGTCACTGATGAGTCGTATGTAGACGAAACGCGCGTTATCCGTATCAAATTATTAGCCTGGTACCTTTGATAATTATATACTTGAATGGCTAAGTTTAACCTAGAAAACTGAACGTGAATTTTTTTCAAAAGAAAAATCTTTTTATTATAAAAATCTTCCTTAATGTACAGATTATGAATTATTGAATTCCCGGACACTAATTCATCGATATTTTTCCATTATCCAGTGACCTAAACTACGAGACGTACACACATTGGTTGTCAATTGATGCTATCTTTGTTTTCTATTCCCGAGTGTTTTTCGCTAATCACGTAGACCTGTTCTTGCTCCTTTAGTTGATAACGTATGATTTTGTTAGTTATGGACCTCCTCTTTTTGGAATTTATCTAAGAGTTCATAATTTTCGGTGGGAACTTCTCAATTGTTTGGTTCTTTAACCTTAATTTGTATCTTTCTTAATCAATTTATGATATTCCAACATTTATTTATTACATAATTAACTACTGCTGTCACTAATTTATAATTTCCAACATTTTAACCGAGTAAACAGAATAAATTGGTAGTACCAATAGCTCCTGATTATTACAATATTACCATTAAAGAACAAAATGAAAACAACACTTTATAAGTTGCATGCGTCCAATTTTCTTTTCAGGATTTACATTCATCAGCTCATATCCGAGACAATTCAAGAGCTTTTGAGAGAAAAGAAATGTAGTGTGTAACATCTTTGTGAAAAGTAAAAACACAAAAACACTGAACTCCGAGGAAAATTCAAAAAGGCAAGTCCAAAATCAAAAGGCAAAATCAAAAGTCCAAACACATCAAACAAATGGATAACAACTGTCATATTCCTGACTTGGTACAGGCATTTTCTAATGTAGAAAATGGTGGATTGAACCTGGTTTTATAGCTAGCTAAACCTCTCACTTGTATGACAGTCGCATCAAATTCAATAACATTGTCAACGATCGTTGACGCGTGAACAAAACAAATATACTCAAAGAGTAAAATGTCAAAAATAGGGGTACAGCAGTCAACATTGTGTTATCATCTTAATCACTATAAAAACAACAAATGTAACGAAGAAGCACAAAAAGGGGATACATCAAATTTAACATCCTCATCTTGCTTATCTAATACGATTTTATTTATCTATGTAAAGTCTACTCGTAAAGGATGGAAGGTTTTCAGTACTGGTGTAAAATTGCGCGTTTGAAATTCGCACAGGTAGACATAAAATAATTTTGTCGTTCAAAGTATAACGGCATACATAAATGCAGATTCACGTAAAGTAGATATAACAAAAAACAGACTTAACAGTAAAAGTAATAATAATAAATAAAATAATTGTGTGGTTCACAGTATGACAGGATCATATCTCTGACAATATAGCCTAATTCTTAATCTCTAACGATGGCTTAAAACTCGAATTGGCAAATTTTTAGTATTTATATTAAATTGTATTAAATAAGGAAAAAACAACAAAAAGAAAATTAAAAAGCAAAACGTCTACTACAAACAAGGCTATGCATTCCAACTTACATATTAATCATTATATTTACGTTGAGGATGTACCTCGTTACAAAATATTACAAAAAACACGAAAAATATGCATAAACATTGAAAATAATTCAGCTTTTTGATTTTTTATATGATAGATGTTTCAAAATCCTTCCGTGTATCAATCACACTCCTTAATATTCCGTGATGTTTCATAAAATTCTTTCCTTTTCAAATAACTTCAAGGGAACTGGCAATACCTCTTTTCCAAATGCGCAAATGAATATTTCGATGTCTTACAGGTTTACGTCTAATTAAGATCGCTAAAGCCTATATTCTCCCCATTTATTAATACATAATTGTGAATTTACTCATTAGTGAACTTTGAAGCGAATGAGTGACATTTTAGATGAAATAGTTGTATCCATAATTAATATTTTTGCTGGCTTTCATAATTTATTTCTGGAAATAACTTGTTAGAATGGATGCCAATATATATATTTAGAATATGTAATGCTTTATTTGCTTGAAAAAAAATGAAAACAACACGTCATGCGTCCGAACAATTTAACATATAATTAATTGAATTAATTATGTTAAAATCGTTCAAGTAGTTATTTTCATTTTTTGCCGCCTTTTTCTTATTTAATAAATCACTTTTTTACTTATGATGTGCCTTAATTACTATTTTTTCATATTAAGAAAAGAAAAGTTAGTTTTTTTTTAAATTTAATACAATTTCGCCATCTGAATTACAAATAACAAGTAAGTTAATTGGCGATGAACATGAATATTAAAGGAAAGGACATAATAAAACTGCAGTTACTGTATCTAATTTAAATAGTTTTTTGTTCATTAGATGAAATCAATGGTCTATATTATTCTATATTATACTATATATATGGTATATGATGTTAAAAGTAAAATCACAAAAATACTGAACTCAGAAAAAATTCAAAACAGAAAGATCCAAATCAAATGGAAAAATCAAAAGCTAAAACATATCAAACGAATGGATACATTTTTCAGAACAAATTGATATAAATAAAAATAATACCTTCTTCAGGTTAAAATCTAAAAACATCTTTTTCTTTTTGTTGATTGCGATCGGAAAACTAGTTACTTCCCGCTTGGTTTTTAAATATAAACAATTCGCATATCCCGGCTGGTTAACAGTTGGAGTGATAAACCAGTTTCCCAACTGAAATATAAGGAATTAACATAAACACATATCTTTCTAATATCGCATTATACAATACATTACAAAAAGGTTTATTATAGTGACATTGTGTATAACAAAATATGTACAATATTTAAATTTTTCAATTAAATTACACCCGGACCAATGGACCTTTAAGTCATGTTATAACATGTTAAGTTATAACTTAATCGTTTGGTCTATTACAGAACATGACGAAGAATCATTGTTGTGCACCATACAATAAGTATCATAGCTTTGTATTAGTTACATGTAACAGTGAGTCAGTACTTATCTTAAAATAGGAGTGAATAAATAAAAATCCGCTTATTAATAGCGTGCGTACGGGTATGGGTGTGATTTGAATGATACAGTTTGACTATCGTTTCAAATTTGCAAATTATATAGTTTTACTAAAAGTAGGACAAAGATTTGACTTAGCTGATTTGGAATGTACTTTTTAGTCCCATTTAAATTCTATGTTCAACAAACGTAAATATTTTAAGTCTTCCCTCACTTTTTGATCTCGAGAGTATACAGTTTTAGTTGTTCCAAGAACAAGTGCCAACCTAATTGAAATCGGTGTTATACCGCTTTATTCATGTTGTTCCTCTAAACAAAAAAATCTAGAACAAAAACATTAACGAGAACTTAAAAGAAAATGCTCAAGACATTTCTGATGTGTTTTTCATTGCCCTTGTTTGATCTTTAACAAAGCTGGTAACACGTTGTTAATAACAAGACTGGTGACAAAGGAATATTAATATGACATGTAAATGCATGTTAGCAATATTGGAGATGGAAAAAAGTACAGTGAGGTATTAAGGTGTAAGAAAAATGATGTTTAATTATCTGAAATAAATCGTGTTTCAATGGTACTTTATTATTGTCTTTTGGTTCTTTCACTCCATCTGTTGACAGTTGGTCGGCTTTTTTCTTGTTGCCATATTTTTTGTGTGTCCTTCTTTAATAATCCACGTGGCATTTCTAGTTTTCCTACGGCACTTTTAATTGTTTCTTAGCACGTTTAAATGAAACACACCACTCACTAATTTATTGTATGCGGACTAACGAACACACGGACACAACTGGAAACTAAAACCTTGCGTCGTTTAGCGAACAGTTAAATGAGCTGTGCATCTTTGATATCATCAAAATATGTGGAGGATAAAGAAACTATACAAAGGTACCAATACTTATTGGAATTTTTTTTACCAGTCTGTTATCAAGATTATTAAGTGATTGTGGTTTCATACATTTAACAACGTCTTTCTCAATCTAGTAATGTATAGAATATTTTACACTTGAAAAAGACTTAAACACGTTATAACCATTCCCTACCTTTCCATTCTGATCGAGAACTTCTTTCATTAAGGACACTTCATTCCCATCTGTGATATAAAAGAAACCGTCCAGAGTGCATGACCGTGATACTTTCTTTTTAGAAGAAAATATGCCACCACGTTTTTGATTTCGGCATTCGTAACAAGTGTCTATTCTTGAAGCTATTGCAATATTCGGAACAGATTGTGAAAAACTACCTAAAAATACATAAATGCAACTATGTTACATATTTTAAACTGAATCTGGTCATACACGTTTAAAATTGTAGGCGTAGTAGCAAGACAAATACTAGTAGTACGAATCCTAAATTCCTTTTACATGCAGATTTTTACTTATACTTAAGAACAAAGCTAAGCATTTCGAGTTTGTTATACACACATATACATATATATCTTTCAAACTGAATTTAACTGTGCGTATTGCTATGTGTTTGATTAATCTATATTGTCTAGATCTAGGGAAGGATTTGGATCTCACAAAACATGTAATAAGCATGTTTGCGCCTGTCCCAAGTCAAAGCCTCTGTCCCTTGTAAGTGCTGATGATTTTTAATTTCTATATACAAATATTCCAATTGTAATGGTTGATATTGAAAACTTTTTGACATTCTTGATCAAATGTGCCATCAAAATTTCCTCATTTGATTTACTAAAAAAATGAAACTTAATGATATCGAAATTTTCTAGGAAATTTAAATATGGACAACGTATTTTTATTTTTTTTATCTATAATTTACTTGTGCTTAAATCTATACTTAACATATATGTGCCACTGATTTGTTTATATATTGATTTACCTGGTATTTTGTTTGCCGTCTGAAACGGATTCTGAAATTAGATATTTAGCAATTGAAAGACAAACAAAATAATAGAGATAGCAAATTGACAACCAAAAGTCGTTTCCTTTTGACGTAAACATGCAAATTGATGAAATGACCAAGACACTTCTAGATATTAGTCTGTCAGAAAAAAAACCATATATCTTTGTACTTCTTTATATTTGCTCCGGACTAGTACAGGAACTACAAAACTACTCAATTGATTTTTATTTCTTAATATTTAAAAATATGTTTTATATCATCACTATTTATATGCAGTATTTTAAAATACCGTTGTTGAAACTATGTTAAATCGAAAAACATATGATTATTGTCTTAATTTGCCCCAACCATGGTAGTATTATATTGACAGGAACTACAACGATTAATTAGTATTTATTTATAACCCGGGTAGCCCTGTAGAAAAGATATAGAAACTGTCCAATTAATACTTTTGTGACTATCTGCGATGCCGCGGTCATAAATTGACCAGAGATACGTTTTATCAATCACGTGGTTTTAATCGAGACAGCTTAACAATATTACCTGTCGGAAAACATCTTTACTTATTTCAATCGCGTTGGTAGACCTTTATTCGTGAACAACTTATTTAAACTAATCGACTGATGCATAAAAAATGAAAATCGGCCCAGAACTAATTATTCTACAACGATTTAAAATAGTGAGTGAGATTATTTTATTAGTTTGTAGGTGAAGTTTAACTCACGATTAAGGTGTGTTCCGGTTACCGCCGGTTAACAATAAATATATTTGATAAATATTAAAACTGTGAAGTTAAGAGTAATATATATGGTTAAACGGATAGTAGCTACGATTTTCATTAAAATTACTTTTTTAATCTAAATGCCGGATTTTGTACAAAAAGTAAAATAATTATGATTAAAACAATTACTGGTTACGTTCCATTAAGCATTTAGAAGCTTTTTAACCTTTAACACCTACATTTATTTATTATCTATAGATAATAATTCGATGTTAAGCCCAACCCTTATTCATATGACCTTTACTCTTCAGTTCCCAATGCGCAATCGCACATTGTGCCTCGAAGGGAAAATGGTCGAACAGGGGAATGTTATCGCGGAAATGGTACGCGAATTTACAGTTTCAGCGAGAAAAGAAACAAAAAAGAGGTGCAGACAAGTTATTGTAAATTAAAAATAAAAAGCGTCGATGAGAACGGTCAATAAAATCACTCTAAACACCTGCGACGCAGGCAAAGTCAAACAGAAGTAGCCGACCGTTTGCGTAATGTTTACATTTCTTAAATTTTCCAGATCACATGAAAAAACATCTCACGTTGTTCATAATTGTCAAAAATATGTTTAAAAATTTACGGGCAGTAATCTCCCACCTTAGAAGAAATTAGAAATCAACTTCCTAAACTTTAGTATTATTCTTCAAGTGTATCCTTCATGGAGGCCCCGATTTAACACACACACGTGTATACATTATCGGCATGGTTTGGTCATACAAATGTAATAACAAGTGTATAATATCGCCATTGTTGGAGAATCTTGGGTTGGAATAATATGCCGGTATTTATTATATTTTTTATTTACATAATTTGATAAATGGCGTCAAATATGTACGTTTAATAAAGAGTAATTATCAAATATGTAAGAAAACAAAAAGCACGTGTTCGTATCTATATATATCTTGGTTAGCTCACTCGCTATGTCGGCAAAGTTCGGGAAGTAAACCCGATGCATAATTAATGAGGTGAATAGGCACACAACACGATATGAATTATCAATTATTAACACTTCTGTTGTTTATTAAAATATTTTAGCGATCTTATTGCTTATATTTAGTACATATCTTTGATTTTAGCAGCTTTAAAACTTGTTCATAATTTTGTCAAAATCGTAGCTACTATCCCTTTAAGTTACTGGATAATCCTGGAAAGTAGAAATTTCCAGTTTACAATACGAAAATTAATCGAGCAAGTACCAACCAACAAAATACAGCAGAAGAAAAGAGATCTAACTACGTTATATAGATATTTATATAATACAATTCTGTCCCCTAAAATATGTTATCACTATCCGACCAAATGAAACCGTCCAAACGATACTGGTAAATATTATTGAACAGTCGCACAAGAATTTGTATACAAATCCTTGAGTCGCAGTACTAAAAAAAAATTCAACACATTGGGGTTCAGCTAAACATTCGTATATACCAACCAATGATCTTACCCTGGATTTTGAGCGAAGCTTAATAATTCCTACATTTATTTAAAATCTCTTTGATCTTTTGATTTTATCAGAACGATCATTTACAATCGTCTTAAATATGCAGGAAATGTGTGCCACTCAATGGAGTAAACATTAGTTATTATATATTACATATAGTGCAATTTCTACCGAAAAAATAAATCAATAAAAATGGAGCTTTTATTCATTAAATTTGGTACAAATTTCCATCGTCAATGTGTTTTTCTATAGAATTAATGATGACTCGCATTAATCCATCAATCACTAAATCGGCACAGTTAGGTAACGGAATCTGCCGAGGTTTGCCGATTGCTGTTTCCTAAGAATTTATCACAACTTTCGATTTCTTCGTTTATTTCCGTAATCCCGAAAGCAACCGAGAATGACAATATTGTAGGGCACCACACGCTGGTATGTAAATAACGTGCAATGTTTTAAGCTAATTAACATGTCATTGAATTAGGCGCGGCATCGCAGATGAAACGTTTGAAGTCAGGCAGTAGTAGTTCCTGTCAATATAATACTTCCATGCCCCAACACTGCATTCAACATTGCATTTTCATTATAGGAAAAAACTAAAGAAATCAGAATGACGTATTATTATCAACGAAACATGTGTCGAAAATATTTGTTCTTTTAACTAGCTTGGAAATGACATAGAGGAAACTTTGAGCTTGGAAGAATATGTCAATCGTAAATGAAAGTTTATGTCATCACAATATGTCTTTAATATAAACAGAAAGAACATTAGCATATACATATAAGCCAACACTTTTATAATGCCTATGTTTTACCAAGGATTTGTATAGTAACTATACAAATTCTTGGTTTTACCATGTATAGCCTATTGTAGTTCAATTTGGAAAAGCATTTTACAAAAAGATTCTGATAAAATCTAAAATATAAAATAAAATCACGAAAAGAGCAGAAAAAATTGAAAGTATACATTTCAATGTTTTTATGTATACACGTGTAGTCTTCTATCTTGTTTAAAATCAGTGGACAATGTACACATCAATATTTTCAAATATTTGCACATTTGATGTACGCCGAACAAAACAAAAAAAAAATTATAAATAATTCGGTACATTTTTTTGTTAATTATTTTGAAAAATCAATTTGAGACCTTTGCAAAAAATTAATAGCCTAAGTAAAACTTTATGGACGCTAAACTTGAGAGTGTTTTAAAATTGTTGTGACTATTTAACTTTTAATGTGTATGTGAAATAAACTATTTAGGTGTAATACCACCATCAATTTTCCCCTTTCGATCTTTATTAAATTTGCAAATTGTTCTTCAGAATTTATCTTTGTTTCAAATAAGAAAACACTTGGCATGAGTAAAGTTTTATTCTGTCCAGTAACAAGACCAAATTTCACATAACATTTCATTGCATAAAAGAAAATAACCATCACTTGAAGTCAAAATATCAAATTTTTACCTCTTTTTTTACCTGTGTACAAGCTTTAGTAATTATGTAAAATCAAGTATCCAAAATATTCCGTAAAAACACCAAATGAAAAAATAATGGTGGTTTGAAACACCCAAGATATATTAAATGCAAGGATTAATTTCCTACAATCGTCAAATTCAAGGGAAGATTTTTTTCTACCTTTTTTTGTATACAACCGTCTGTGACGTGCTAAAATTTAATTGTATTACACCTTTAGCATTATTTTTTTCCTTTGTGCTTTTGTTTATCTTTTACGATTAAATTATCAATGATTTTTTTGTATCAATTTCATTTTATTAAAGCTAAGTAAATTTCATAGCCTGTCTTGTTTCATTACGAATCGTTCATAATTTCTTAATTACATGTATAAGAAGAAAGCAAATATGTTATATTGAAATATCTATTAAATTCTGAAAGCTGTAGAAATATATCTCAAATTGTATTTCCCCGATGCTATCTTAACATGCTTAATGCTTTAATTATGTTTCAGTCTACAAAAAGCAACAACGATACATTTTCTGATTACTCACCGAATTCCTATATGCTTGAAAATCGTTGTAGGTGGGGTCATTCATCGAGTACGCTTGACTGAATTCATTCTATTAAACGTGGAATAATTAATCAGCATGATTGATGACTAATATCGTTATTGTCCGTTAAAAATATTATAGACAATAAGGCTAGGTAATTGTTTCTTACAGGGAATTGTCCTCGGGACTCTCCGTACTTAAAACTATTAGATTATACTGCTATACAGAGAATGCAAGTTATCTTTATTCATCTCTTATAGATGAGAGTAACAGAGTCTGGTGATTTTCTGATAGTACCAATTTCTTCGTATTGGCACTTAAAATTTGGGTATCATGTGAGTATACGGCTGATCGACACTAATACACAAGACTCGGGTTCTATCGATGGAACGAAATGAATGTTGTCATATCGCTTGATAGCAACGTATATGGTAAACGGGTGTTCTATCAACTTCACTTTAATCGTAAAACCGAATAATTAAAGACAACAGTATTATACTGCTGTTCGAAACCTTACTTCTGTTCTTGAGATTATCTATTATTTTGAAACAAAAGTAGACACAATGAGATAGCTACATAACAGCCCCCTTATATGCAGACTTCTAAGAGATAGAAAATTACTCATTTCGTGTGTCAAGAAGCACATAGACATGTTGCGACTGAATTCAACTGAGGCTTCCAAAAAATTTCAATGTTTATGAAAATAAAATGTATCAGGTTTTTTTAGTATCTAGCTGGGGAAAAAAGAAGAAACGTATTAGTTTGAATTTTGATGGATGAATGGATTGATTGGTGTTTAACTTTGAGTTGTAAATATTGTACTCCACTGAGTCGGATTTTTATCGTGCTGGTTCACAAGGTAACGTTACATCTGCAGAATGAGATGCCTTAAAAGGTAAAAACAAGTAAAATTGTATACAGATCGTACCTGTACAATATTAGGATTCGATTCTGCCGAATATCTATGATTGGTTGGTGTAGCTGCTGATGAAGAAATATCTGAAGTGAAAGAACATAAAGATGTAATGAAAAAACTGAACTATTCCATTGAAATGAGGTAATTGGACAAACAATATCAATAAATTACATAATAGAATTTGGCTTTGATTACAGGTGGCCATACTATTTCATCATAAAAAAAAGTGTTTACATGAATTATATATATTTTTTTAATGTATAAGTACCCGTCTACATCATCTTTTATTTTGTGTTTTTGTTGGATGCATTTCTATTTGTATCAATCTGATGATGAGTTAGGTTTTTTTAACTGATTTTTAAAACTTGTTCTAATGTTGTTACATCACTGTCCAGGTAAGGGAAAGGGTTAAACACTCAAAAGAATGTTTAATCCGGCCACATTCTTTATGTGCCGAGTGGTTGTCGTTAGTTCAAGTCTGTCATATTTGTTTTTCGTAAACTGTTTTGTTATAAATGTTATAAATGTTCTTTGAATAGACTTATTAAGAAGGGATATAGTTACGATACTGTTGTCAGGTCATTAAAGATTGCATATTTTGGCGTTAATATTGATTCACTTATAGGGTCTTTGCATCGGAACTAAACACATTTATTCAAAAACCAGTTGTTGGCATGACACGGGTTATGTTCTTCTCATATATGTTATGATGGTATGATACTAAACCTCTAACGTGAAGGATAGTGCCTGATTTTCATATGATGAAATCATAATCTTTCAGTCAGTTTAATTGAAGTCTGGAGCTGGCATGTCAGTTAACTGCTAGTAGTCTGTTGTTATTTATGTATTATTGTCATTTTGTTTATTTTCTTTGGTTACATCTTCTGACACCAGACTCGGACTTCTCTTGAACTGAATTTGAATGTGCGTATTGTTATGCGTTTACTTTTCTACATTGGCTAGAGGTATAGGGGGAGGGTTGAGATCTCACAAACATGTTTAACCCCGCCGCATTTTTGCGCCTGTCCCAAGTCAGGAACCTCTGGCCTTTGTTAGTCTTGTATTATTTTAATTTTAGTTTCTTGTGTACAATTTGGAAATAAGTATGGCGTTCATTATCACTGAACTAGTATATATTTGTTTAGGGGCCAGTTGAAGGACGCCTCCGGGTGCGGGAATTTCTCGCTACATTGAAGACCTGTTGGTGACCTTCTGCTGTTGTTTTTTCTATGGTCGGGTTGTTGTCTCTTTGGCACATTCCCCATTTCCATTCTCAATTTTATTTTTACATTACGAATCTATTGTATGACTTCGTCGTTTGAATATTATAATGTTATAAGTCCATTTTACAGTGGAAATGAGTTATGGGTGTCAATAGTTTCGTGCTGCAATGTTCTATCTCCCTATATATTTAACCAGGCTTAATTATCTTCAAATTTGCCTAAACAGTAGTATTAAAATGATATATCTCCAAATACAATGTTGTATTCAGAATTATAGTGATCTAAGTACAAACCAATGAAATTGACGGATTCTGGGTCACATGACAAAAGTTTACTAATGGAGATAGTGTGAAGCCATGACAGAAATGTAAGTAATTTTTCAGCCCTTTTTATGTATATTCCGATAGCATTATCATACCTTGTTGCAAATACCCCCTGGAGGAAGCATCTAACTACATAATTTCTTAATTCATGCGGTACTAATTTGAACCTGCACTGAAAAATTGGGTGTAAAAGGAGATAAAACAGTATAATACTCTCATTTAACATTTTCAATGTAGATACACCAGTTTAATTTTAGTGTTCATTCCAAACATTTTAATGGGAAATTGAACACTTTATCACAGTCATACTTTTACAAAAAGAATAATTAAAAAACAAGAGCACTTTTCATAATTTTCAAGTCCATAAACTCAATTTTACTTCAAGAACATTTTCTGTTCATATATTAATAGTTCAGTTTTGCTTTAATTCTATTCTAAGACACTGAAAATACCCATTTCATGTATTTCAGTGATGGCTATAGATGGTTTCCAATAGAAGACCTACCTGATGTCCCTCTAATTCGAATCTTCTTTTTCATTGACTTAGAGGATCTTTTACTGAATGTAAACCGAGTTTGTAGAAGATTTTATAACCTGATAAAATTTACACCTACACTATGGAGTATTTTTGAGTTTTATGGGCCTTTAGTGATTAAAGAGGAGGATTTACCATACATTTTTCAGCACTGTAGGAGCTTCAGAGTTTTTAATATTGGTTACTCAAAATATACTGGTGGACTTCCGGCTTTTGATTTTAGCAGTGTTTCAAAACTGAGTTGTGCCAGAAATCTTACTTGGTTAAACTTATGCCAGACTTCCATTTCAACTACGTGTTTTTTACAGTTTATGCCTAATCTGGAGATTCTAGATCTTTCTACATGTTTAAATTTGAAAGACTGTGACTTTCATGCTGTATCTTTGTGCACTAAACTAGACAGTTTATATATTTCGTTCAATGAAATATCTCCAAAGACAATAAGAGATATTGTGACATACCAAACATACAAGTGCTAGACGTTTGTGGGATACATCTAAAATACATTCATGTGATCAATATTCTTGATAAATGTTATAAGTCACTGATGACATTTTTTCTTAGTCTTGATTCCACTGTTCACGAAAACGATTTTGACAGATTTATGCACTTTAATTATACTGACCTTGCATACACCGTTTATAAGCCAACACAGTCATGACTACACAAAATTCGGACGAAGTACCTGAATTAATTCAAGTTTACAGTGACCATCAGTTGGCATCTATTATTGAAAACTCAGATGAAAACTGTACCATAATTATTGTTAACGGAGACAATCCTATTGAACATGATGTTGTCGAGTCGAACCAAGGTCATGTTTATGCAGATGTACAAATTACAAATTTACCAAATATTAGTGCTGATCAGGATCAAAAAAGTGCCTACAGTAGTTGATCAACCTGATGCATCATATACTGCTGTCCCTCTGCACAATGCAACCAACCAGAAAACTGCTAATGATGTTGATGCCATCGAACAAGTCGAAACTATACAAGAAACAGAAGGCCAATCAAATGAGGATAGCACTAACAGTAGAAGCAGAAAAGGAAAAGAAATCCCGACATGTGGAAACAAACTATAAGGAAAAGGAAAAGACAGGCAGGCCTTGAATACGTCGCCACGACGGGAAAAAAACGATGTAAAAGGGAAATAAAAAGAAATGGTTGTAATGGAACCTGCAAATGTAGAACATTTTCTGATGCTGAACGAAAGGATAAATTTCATAGTTTTTGGTCGTATAACGATAGCGAAAAAAATGCATTCTATAGCAGCAGCATTGACAAAATCCAAAAGGGTAGAACTCGAACAGATAGCAAAAGTTCAAGGCGGAAATTTTCATATGTATATCATTTCCCTAAATCTAGCGGGAAAGTTCGTGTTTGCAAGGAATTTTTCCTTGCTACATTAGACATAAGTCCTCGTAGAATTCAGTGGTTTTTTGAGAAAAAAAATCCTTCCTTTGAAGATAAAAGGGGTAAACATGTCAAGAGAAAAGTGTCCGATGAAGCTAAAGTCATTATAAAGGATCATATAAACTCATTTCCTCGTGTCGAGTCTCATTACTGTCGGTCGTCAGTAAAAAGGCAATATCTGGACCCATGTCTTACAATTTCCAAAATGTATGAGCTTTATGAATTTCAGTGTAATTCTAAAGGCATCAGTCCAGAAAAATATCACACATATAAAAACATTTTTAATTTTGACTTCAATCTGGGATTTCATTTTCCCAAAAAAGACAGGTGTGATATGTGCGAGGAATACAAAGCAAATGATTTTATAAAACAGGTTAGCAAAGAGCTGAAGCAGAAATATGAATCTCATGTCTTAGGTAAAACACAAACAAAAGTTGAAAGGGACAATGACAGGAAATCAGAGAAACCAGTCCTTTGTTTTGATATGGAGAATGTGCTTACTTGTCCAAGGGCTAACATATCAATTTTTTTCTATAAAAGGAAATTCAATGTATATAACCTTACTGCTCATATGTCGTTAAATAAAACTGCTTACAATGCAGTTTGGTCCGAACATCAAACAGGTCGAGGAGCAAACGAAATGTCAAGTGCTTTACTAAAAATCCTTGAGAAAGTTGTACAGGATTTTCCTTTGTTAGAGAATATAACACTATGGTCTGACTCTTGCATTCCGCAAAACCGGAACTCTATAATGGTTACTGCATTGAAGTATTTTTTGCAAAACAACCATTACGCCCTTAAGACCATTGAACAGAAGTTTTGTGAGCCGGGTCACTCTTCAATTCAAGAAGTGGACTCTGTGCATAGCCAGATTGAAAAAGCTCTTAGTGTTAGTGAGATATATAGCCCAGTCAGCCTTCTTAGAGTGCTAACAAAAGTTAGGAAAAAATCCATGAAAATAATCGAGTTGCAGCCTGGTGATTTTCTTAATTTTCAAGCGACTAGTCAGTCTTTCAAATTCTCTGAAGTTCCCTTTACTAAGGTGAAATACATTAGACTAGATGTTCAAGATCCTTTGCAAGTATCCTTTAAAGAGTCTTTTGTTAATGATGACTTCAATGATGTGTCAATTGTTCCTAAAACTAGGAAAAAAGATAAGCCTGTTGTTATGCCAAAAGTGTCTGTTTTGTCGAAATCAAACATTTTAACAGCAGATAAAGTGAAAGACTTGAAAGCCATGGTAAAATATATGCCTTTAGCTGATCGGCAATATTATCAAAATGTATTCAAAAACAACAAGTAACATTTATTTATTTGATATTGTAGAATGTGTTTCAGGTAGAAGCATGTACATTTCTAGTTTAGACTAAGTTTTCGGAGTAAACAAAAGTTTACAGTGTCTCATTTATCGGTAAAGTTATGAACATTGGTAGTTATGAACATTGGTAGTTATGATTAGTTATGAACATTTATACTTAAGTTTTGATATATTGCAAATGGATGCATATTGCATTATGATTGTGTACTTATTCAGTAGAAATGAGGGCATTATAATTTAATAGGACTTTATGGCACTTTCATACATAAATATAGTCTTTACATGTTGTTGATATTATTGACAAAATATAGAAATTTTCAAATGGTCCAAGTGACAGCTTTTTAATGAATAATAGCAAAAAATATACATTTTGTTTAGCTGAAACATATACAGATCCCTTTCATATCATGTCATGAACTTAATGTCCAACTGTTATGATGATGTGCTAATTATGATTTGTTTATAAATCAGCATCCTATAAGGAGTAAAGGTGCCATTTTTGTAATTCTTTAGTTTTATATTCATAAAGTCATTGTCTAATTATTATGTGTCATTTTATTACTGTCTTTAAGAAAAAGAATGTCCAATGAGACTACATGCCCGCCAATGATCTGTATTTAAAATGACTAACAGTTTGTTCAGACACAGACCCATTACAGACTTAACCTTAAGATCATATCAAATTAATTTTTACATTCTCATCCCCATCCGTTCCAACCAATTAGGTGGTTTATATTTTTTATGTATTTTTACAAAGTTCTTTGGAATCTGTAATGAAAATACGTAAAAATAAAATATAAGAGTCCAACTCAACCCAATATTTTCAATTTAGGTGGATGAGAATCTATCAATTAACTTGATCTGGCCTTACCCTAACTTTGGGTCTTTAGCATTGACTTTTTATTACAAAAGACAAAGTCAATGAGTCTTGACTTTACGACCCAAGCATCAACTTTGCATCAAACAGTCCACATCATAAGCTATCTATGTACAAAGCTGCTTGATGATATCATAACTCTTATATCAAAAACTTAAACCTGAAACTTAACCTGGTTTTTTTAACATTGAAATTCTATTAAGAAAGACAAAGTCAACGTGTACCTTAACCTTGCAAGGACAGACGCATAGACAGAAGAACTATACGTCCAGTTTGCCTTGCAGGCATAGCTATATAGTTCAAAGAAAACATAAGACACTATTTTAACCAACAAGATTGTGTATGGCCTTTGTTTCTACTGCCGATTTTATTCAATTTTAATGGCATATACATTGCCCAGTAATAATATTATAATGTTTTATGTCCAATACCATTTTAATTCTTTCAACTTTACTTATCACAAGATTAAAATGTACTATCTCCAAACTTGAAATATGAAATTGCCGAAATAATATATACTTTATCAGATTTCTGTAAAGGACAATTTAATCAGATGTGTTGGAACTAGTATTACTCATACTTTTTGCATAGCTCTTGTTTTATATGACTGGATATCAGACTGTCCAACTTTAAATGCCATTTTCTCAGTTTTAGAAAAAGTGGACATAAAACATTATAATATTCACACGACGACTTATTAAACAACATTTACCTCTTGCTGACATACTGATGTGTTGTTTTGGAAATGGTACTTCGCTTTCCTGTAAATTTTAAAATATTTTCACTTACTTATACAGAATATTTATTTTTCTAATGATATAATGATCCACTTAGTATATATTTGATTGATATTTATAATTTTTATATTTCTTTTTCTTCCAAAAAGGCACGGCTGAAGATACTTTACATTCAATCAAAATTCACTGTTGAAAAGCCGACAACACCGCGACAAAAAGTGCAAAACGACAAAATACTAATAACACTAAAAAACGAGGGTTGTATAAGGTGTTACGGAATAATAAGCAGATCTAGAAAAGTTAGCAAACCCTGCTTCAAATTTGACAACTGCCTTGTTGTTTATCGTAGTTCAAATTATTGTAAACGTCTCATTTGGTGATGCCAAAATTGAGGAAAAGGGAACGGGTTCACATTACATTCGTTTAATGTGTTTGAGCTTTTGATTTTGTCATTTCCTGAGGGACTTTCCATTTAGAGTTTTCCTCGAAGTTTGGTATTTAATCATATTAATATTTACATTGATAGCCAAATAATACGATTTATGTTAGTCCAAACGTTACAGAAGTGGCAGGTGTTAGGATGCTGGTTATCGAAATATGTTACATCTATTTCAAAGTGAATTTTTGATAAAAATTACTGTCTAGATATTAAATCCGTGATTGCTTCTTAGATCTGCCTACCCTTCCGGAGCACATGAGATCACCCCTAGTTTTTGTTTGTCTGCTTGTCTTTTTCATTTTTAGCCATGGCGTTGTCAGTTTATTTTCGATTTATGAGTTTGACTGTCCCTCTGGTATCTTTCGTTCCTCTTTTCTAACATTGCCGAAACTGGTCAACATCTCGAAATACTAAGGTATAGAACATCCTGTTCTTAAAAACTGCGCTAGCAGATCATGGTTAACACATTTGTCATTTACAAACATACAAACCTCATCCTTTGATTGAAATGTATTGACAGTGACTCTACAATCATCGACTGTTGTGTCTATTGCAGTACTAGACGCGTCGTTACTACTGCTGAAAAGTGATGCAGAAGAGGATTGTCTACTCCTTGTTTCCGAAAATGCTTCATCAGGATCATCAATTGTAAAACCTTCAATAATTACTTTGTCATCTTCAGATGTGTTCATTACAAACGAATCTTTATTGTTTGTGTCTTCCGATATTGGTTGAAGCTTGTAGCGACGAGAATTTCCTTGTTTTCCTTTTATCAATATCTCCATTTCATCTCCCTTTCAATAATAAACATAATAATCAATTATTCAGAAAATGATTTCCAAAATCAATTTTCAATGAAATAAAATCAAACATTTTAACACCGAAAAAATCGGAATTAAGATAGTAGAAAGAGTTCTTTAAGTATGAATTGTTTTCCTTTTTTTGAGATTTCATTCGAGCATAATAATTACTAAAAATAGAAAAATCGAGATATGGAGAAAAATTAAAAACAAAGTTGAAAGATGCCCGAGACATTGGTTATTAGCAGGTACAATATTTAATCTCATTTTAGCGGAGTGTTACAAATGAAAATATAAACTATGTTTTCGTTATAAATATGTTCATTATCCTCACACAGGGTTTTTAGTGTCATTTTTATTTTATGAATCCTTGTTTTATTTTTCGAAGCCTATCATTTCAAACTCTATGTTACCTTTGAAATTATTACATCCTGAGTTTTTATGTAACCACCCACATTATAATAATCACACTATATGCAGCCATTACATATAACTGGTAGGGGCCTCGGGGGCTGAGTTGTCTTATTAGTAACTACTGTAATCACTAGCCAGTCAACACTGAGATTGTGAGATCGAGCCCCGCGCTCGTGCGGATGCATTCGACTGCAATCATAATTGACTAGGATTGCCAGTTTATCTATCAAAGGTCGGTGGTTTTCTCCGGGTACTCCGGCTTTCTATACCAATACAAACTGGCCGCCACGAAAAAGCCAAAAAGCGGCGCTTAAAGTGGCATTAAATACACAAAAAATCAAATCAAATCATATCATATTACTGATACTAGTACACGAACACACCAAGTTCTCTAAAATTAAAGGTGCAAATGGTGGTCCATATTCCTTTGACGCAGACGCTGAAATTGATATTCAAGGTATGATCAACTGCATCAGGACAGTATGGTGTACTACCAGTTCTCGAAGTTTGTCATCCACTAGGTAGCCAGTGATGTAGTACTAGTATGGTTAACTTGATTTGTATACCGATTTAGAAATAAACAACTGTCGTTATTATTAAAATACCTGTGAAAGCACAGAACTTGGAAGCCCAAACTGTAAGTATGGTTCGGCCTGTTTGTCATGTCCTAAAGTATTCACACAATATTTTATAAATCATTAAAGAAATAAGGACAATTTATAACATTTGAGATTTATCATAACATGAATAACATGCACATAAAATAGTCAAAGTTCTATTAAATTTGCATCGAATATCGATGAATAGAGATCAGTGCATTTTTATTTTATGAATACCAGAAAAATTGTTAGAAAATCATGTAAGAATCATTTAAAATTGACTACCAATTCCACCTGGTTTCAAACGTGGTCTTAAATAGACTCATTTATTTAAACAAACACTTGAGGAATATACCTTTATATATTTAAAGTTCCTTCTATATATTTTAAATACACTTACCACTGTAATTAGTTTTTCGTTCTGCAAATGTCTGTAACAAATTAAAGTATATGTAACTTAAACATGATTGATAATTGGACCGAATAGACTAAATAACTGTAACTGCAAAGGAATTTTATTAATTTCATACAAAGTATTTTATTTTCTGATTATTGTACTGCTCACATTGTTGTAATCATCAGCCTTTACATCAACAGGATAAAAAATAAAAAAATTCAGTTTTGATATAATTATGTTGATAATTGTTGTGTATTTAGAATATAATTATCAGTTGTTTCCATTGAAATATATGTTATTGATCTAACCCCGTTTATAAATGCCCTGTTATTCTCAGCCTCCTTGTTTGTTCTTAGATCTTAGAGAAGGTCTACTGCCACCCTTGCAGACACAGTACTACCAACTTTCTTGTATTTGGTTTTATAAATATTTACAAGGTCCACTTATTTATAACATTTTTGAGTTATTACAATTAACAACTTCTTGGAATTTTGGATCCTCAATGCTCTTCAACTTTTTACTTGTTTGGCTTTATAAATATTTTGATATGAGCGTCACTGATGAGTCTTATGTAGACGAAACGCGCGTCTGGCGTACTAAATTATAATCCTGGTACCTTTGATAACTATTATTTAACTAAAAACTTGCGATCCTATTAACAAAACACATCTCGTGTACACATTTTTATACCTATTACCTTATATTGAATTTGATTTACCTCACGCATTTCATTTTAATATAGTAAGATATCGAATTCAAGTAGTTATGTAAAGAACTTTAACGGTAGTTACCAATACTTTTATTTTCAATATGAATTCATTTCTCAATCTTTCAATACATATTTGTTTTATTCTATAGTTCAGAAAATTGGCCACATCATTAGATATACAACTTTTTAAAATGTAAGTGAGTATTATAGGTGTTGTGTGATACATACAGTCGTCTAATGCGACTGTCATACAAGTGAGATGTTTAGCTAACTATAAACCAGATTTAATCCACCATTATCTATGTAAGAAAATGCCAGTACCAAGTCAGGAATATGACAGTTGTTATTCGTTCGTTTGATGAGTTTGAGCTTTTTATTTTGTCATTTGATAAGGGACTTTGAATTTTGCTTGGATTTCGGTATTTTTAAATATTTTACTTTTTTCAAAAGGACACAAAAAATATCAAACCCAAAATTCATAACAAAACAAATTCTAGTAAAAACGTTAATTTTGCTAATAAAAAAAAAGACCGATCATTCCACATATTTGTATACGGATTTTGAATAATATGCATTTCAAAAGATTCGGTTAAATCATAAATCAGTTATTGCAAGATATCTGCATGCTATTGACGTTGTAGATCGTAGATTTGCGAAATGAATATCCTAGACATAAAAATGCATGTAGTTTTATAAAAATCGGGTTTTCTTAACTAACAACAAACAGAAAAAGATGTCTGGGTGGTATTTTTTATTTTCAAAACCAATCAGGGACCATTTCTTTTTTTTTTATATCACAAATAAAACATAAATATAAATTGCAACGTAACTTACCGAACCTGAATGAAGGGATGAAGGTTTTGAGTTGTCATAGGTAAAACTGTCATGGTGCTGTTCTGGTTGTTTTTCGTCTTCTGAAATAAGTAAAATAATTATATAGTTATATTATAAACAGTGAATAATTGCAAAATATTTAATTTATGAGTATTCACACAAATAAAAAATGGTTGTAACTTCAACGTTCACTTTAAAAACAAAGTGAAATATCATTTACACCACAAAATGGACAGAAGAAAACAAGACTGTCCCGAAAGAATGAAGAAAAAACGCATTATGTATACCTGCTTGGTAGGGTATATAAGGAAGTAAAGATCGATCATATGGTAGTGTCAAATATAATTTTTTTGCACGCAGTACAAGTATAGATTTGTACAAATGAGTTTGATTCTGAATTATATTATTGTTACCAATAACTTTAGACATTGTATCAAACAAACAAAAAAAATGTTTAAATAATTTTGAAAACGAACAGTGACTCGTTTCTCCTTCTGCTGCGAGCTGGAGGTACAGGTAGAAAAAAAATAAAACACCAATTAAGATGCCTGAAAAATACAACATCAAGATATATTGGTTTTTAATCAGATACTTCAATTACATACCCCTTTAGAAGGGAGAAAATAATTGTAATTTGCTCTCTTAAAGTGGTATCCAACACCTTCACTAAAATTTATTTGGTTCGTTTAATTTTCATAAATTTTTTACAAAGTATTTGCTTTGACCCTTTGAAAAAAATATAAAAGTTTCAAAAAAATTGAACTAATCATTTTATCAGACAAATTACACTAGATATATAGCAGTTTGACAAACACTTATTTTGATCATTGAGAAGCTTAATATTCCCTTAACAACGCAACGTAATTAAAACTTTAAGCTGATTTTACAGAGTTATCTCCCTGTAGTGTTAGGTACCACCTTAAAATATCCACACTTATGAAAAAAGTAAAAGAACAAACATGTTTTTAGTACCCGTGATGTGGTATGAGTACTAATGAGACAACTCTCCATCCAAATCACAATTTATAAGAGTAAACCCTTAAGGGTCAAAGTACAGTCTTCAACACAGAGCCTTGGCTCACACTGAACAGCAAGCTATAAAGGGCCCAAAAATAAATAGTGTAAAACCATTCAAACGGGAAAAACAACAGTCTCAACTATATAAAAACCAGAAACCCTTATGGACCACACCAACAAACAACAACTACTGAACATCAGATTCCAAACTTAGGACAGGTGCAAACAATTGAAGCAGATATAAACGTTTTATTGGTACCAAACCTTCACCCTTACCTATAAATATTTAAAAGCGGCATTAAATTTAGTTTAATGATCTGTTTGACTTCAAATCAGGGATTTAAAAAATGGAAAACATTAATTTTTCTTTTTTCCCTTTCATTAAAAAAATATTTTGTGCGGACCAAATCTGTCAATAAAATCGGTCTTTCTGTTGGCTTGCCAAGTTTCACTGTCTTAGTTGACATTCTTTCAATAACTGAAAATGCTGATCCCATATGCATTTGATCTCCAAATGAGGTCATATTATAGGTCGCATTTAGACTATTAGTAAATGACGCTTAAGCAAAAAGGGGTCATTTCAATAATAATGCATTGAAGGAATTTGTAAAGACCACGCAAGATTATAGGTTTTTTTTTTGTTATAAAAAGTGATACACAACCTTACAATGGGAGAACAAATGTCGCGTTTAGCAAAATCCTTCAAAAGAGAGATGAAAGATACCAAAGGGATATTCAAACTCGAAAACATTCTGACACCCCTTTGTAAAAATAAAAAAACGAACAAAAGACAAACAGCAGCACACAAAACACTGCATTTTAATTAAGACTAAGCAAAAAAAGGTTATAGCTATATTAATGGCGCCATTTTACGTAAAACATCTAATTTCGTTGAGTGGTTTTTCTCCTATATATTAAGAAGATGTGGTATGAGTGCCAATTAGACAACTTTCCATCCAAGTCACATTTGTAAAAGTAAACCAGTATATGTCAAAGTACGGTCTTCAATACAGAGCCTTGACTCCGACCAAACTGCAAGATATAAAAGGCTAAAAATGACTAGTGTAAAACCATTCAAATATATATGAATAACGAGAAACGAGAAACATTTATGAACCACACCAAGAAACAACAACCACTAAACATCAGGTTCCTGACTTAGAACAGGTGCAAACAAATGCAGCGGGTTTTAAAGTTTTAATAGGTACCAACCTTCACTCTTACTTGAAACAATAGTTTAACATCACAATATAGAAAGACGCACTATAAAATATCAATTAAAAAATGACATAAATGATACTCATGAAAAGTCTATATCATATCTGCGTTATACTAAAAGAAATGTCAAGTGCCATGAGGAAATGAAGAATACGACGTAAAAATTTATGAAAACATTTTATACTAAGATGGAAAACCTATAAACCAGTACCTATAATCTATACTTAAAGACCATCGTGTATTATTTGGGTGACGCTGATACGTAATATTTATTAACAAAGTCTTGGTATCCTCCGATGAACTTTATGTTAGAAAAGGGACCAGACGAAATGTTTTCTGTCACGTAAACATACCCCATCCTTAAATAAAACTAAATCAGTTAGTTCGGCCTTACAATCTTAGTATAAAACACCTATACAAAGTATTTCAAAAAGATAAAATGTTACGACGAAAGTGAGGTCAATTATATTCTATCAGAAAATAATTTTTCCAAATAAAGGAACGCCGATTATTTCTATGTAATACAGTTTAAGTAGAGCAGTATTTCCAGTTTGAGATAAAAATCTTTTTAAAACTATTTCTATGAGATCAGATTAATGATGAGACAAACAATTACTTAATTTAGATTCTATAAATGTCACACAATAAAAAGTTGTAAACAGTTCATTTCGGTTATATGGAGATTTACATAGAGAATTTGACAAATTAGACAATATACTATCGAAAAAGCTATCGGTCCAGAATGGAACACTTAAATGACTGTTTTTCTTCACTAAGGATTGGGAAAAAAAACGTTGTCGTTAACCTGAAAGTTCCTTTTAAATGACTTAATTGATGATTTACATCAAATTTGGGATTTTCGGCTCCTGAGGGTTGGAGTAATTCATATTTTTAAAATATTATCAATCATAATGAAAATTTAAAAGAACAGTGTTCATAAATTGAACGCAATAAGATCAGGTTGTTATGCAGACTTGTCAGTATAATTGTTGATGCAGCTCTTTTCCGTCTTTTTAAACACGTAAGATCGGAACCTTTACATGAGAAAAAGAGGAAATTCCTTGCTGTTAACTGTATCAATAGAGGAATTGATGTAATCAACATCAGCATCGTTCATCATCACAAGGAGGTAACATCTAAAATTCCATTTTTTTTTAAATCAGTCTGTTCCTATTGTATCATACAGTAACACCAAAACTTTTGCACCCATCATATGTAATTATAAACAAGACTTGCAGGATCTCGAGTTAGAAAACCTTCTGACATGTGACTATTCCCAACTCGCCTTATAATTACAGCTTCCTCTACTATGGACACATAATTCAACATGAAAATCTCCAAAAGGTGATTTCTCATGGCCCTAAGTATAGAGAACTCCAACACATCAATTGGCACCATAACTTCAAAATAATTATGGATTCCATTGAGGACTACGCCAAATCATGGACTAAACGAGGAAAAGTTGACCTGAACACTCAGGTCTCTAATAAAACGTCGCATTCACAGTTTACATCCCGTCATTGTGTTATTGTTCTATGACAATTCTCGTATTCTTTTCTTTCTTTTTTGCCAGGAATATGACAGTTGTTATCTATTCGTTTGATGTGTTTGAGCTTTCGGTTTTGCCATTTGATTAAGGACTTTCCTTTTTGAATTTTCCTCGGAGTTCAGTATTTTTGTGATTTTACTTTTTATCCAATCAGTTTAACAGTTCTCTAATCGTTCTTCTGTATAAAAGCGTCGTAAAGTTTCACTGGTTGATTCTTTCTCCTTTCAGTTGCGAACGGTATTGATTTTTTTTAACATACAAATGAACAAAGCAGTCTTTACGAATTAAAATACTACTGACCTAGCGTCATAACAGGTTAATAAAATAATAAATTTATGATATCAGAGATGGAAATCAAGAAAATAAAACTCGGTCGTTGGTCTTTAAATCGTAAATCAATAAGTTTGCTTTTGTTTGATTAATCACGAACTATTGGTAACTGTGTCATATATATATTACAGGAAATATATTTTAAAAGTGGACATGCAACATCCTGGTTTAAAAGAGAAAACAAAACGTCGAAAAGACAGAGACCAACGAAGCAGTTAGCGAAACTGAACATTAAGCAACAACTCCTCCATAAACCAGTATCAACTCAGATGCTATCAAGGATTAGAAGTTCATGTGCTTCATTTGCAAAGAGTACATTTCAATCATGGTGAATACCAGCACTAAATAAAGGCAACAGTAATATACCCATGTTCAATAGTCATAAAGCGATAAAGCGAAACAAATCCGGGTTAGAAACCAAACCGGGGGAAACGTATCAACTATACGAGGAAATAACGGAACAACAGAAACAATGAACTGCACAGAAACAAACGCAAAAATACATAGAAATGGACTATTTGATTAGAATTAAGATAACTTAAATTTATTGAATTCAAATACACCAATGGACTTACACAGTGGTAAAAATCAGAGGTATAATTTGTTGACTTTTCAAATAGTTCAATGGAGATATAAACTTAATGAAAACTACTAGTAGACATGTATTTTCAAATACATTGTATATCAATAGACATAAATAGTTGAAGAAACTACTAGTTTGTATTTTCAAAAAGATCAATAGACATAAATGTTGATGAAAACTACTTGCATGTATTTTCAAAAACAACCAATAGACATATACAGTTGATGAAACTACTAGTATGTATTTTAAAAAACACCAACAGACATAAACAGTTGATGAAAACTACTTGTATGTATTTAAAAAAAAATCAATAGTAAAATTGAGAATGGAAATGGGGAATGTGTCAAAGAGACAACAACCCGACCATAGAACAGACAACAGCAGAAGGTCAACAACAGGTCTTCAATGCAGCGAGAAATTCCCGCACCAGGAAGTGTCCTTCAGCTGGCCCCTAAACAAATATATATACTAGTTCAGTGGTTATGAACGCCATACTAAACTCCAAATTGTACACAAGAAACTAAAATTAAAAATAATACAAGACTAACAAAGGCTAGAGGCTCCTGACTTGGAACAGGCGCAAAAATGCGGCGGGTTAAACATGTTTATGAGTTCATAATCCTCCCCCTATACCTCTAGCCAATGTATAAAAGTAAACGCATAACAATACGCACATTAAAATTCAGTTGAAGAGAAGTCCGAGTCTGATGTCAGAAGATGTAACAAAAGAAAATAAATAAAATGACAATGATACATAGTTTAATTAGGTTAGTTTTGTAGAGAAGTTGTCGGTTGAATTGGTGTCTAGTGTAGATACACCCTTTGGGCATTAAACCACTAAGAAAATATAAAAATCACTATGAAAAGGCATGAAATCAGACCAAAATAGACAAGATAAGTTACCTGTATTTGTGGTAGGCCATACATACTGGTATCCAGCTGGTTTCACACAAGGTGCTGGAGGTTTGTCATCGCGTTTCCCAGCGGGAACTTGACCATACAGTGGATTCTCGACCGGCAATGTTGGTTTCTGATACACATACAATGTGTTAATATGTATTGAATATGTTGGCGATGTTGGATGTCTATTAGATTTACGCTGTCTACTGCCTAAAAGTAGCCTAGTCACATCAGGAACGATACCAAGATCTGAATCAGAGTCTGCTTTTGAAGACGGGGGTGTTGTATCAGGTACTGCATGGAAACTTCTTCTGTTGGTATAATATTCAGCATTCTTAGTGCGTTCTTTTGGTGTCATTGGTTTCGAATAAGATAAAGGTTGTTCGTCACTTTTGGATTTGTCTGTTTTACGACCTGGAGTTGAGAAAACTGGTTTCAGCAGTGTTTCCTCTCTATTGGCTTGGACGTCGGAGGACAACAGACCACTGTCGATACTACTTGATCGTTTTGCCGCCATTCTGAATATGAAATGTAATAAACAAGGATGACTTTATGATATAATTTATCCCTTTTGTTGTTATGATTTTAAATAATTGGAATTATTACCTCACATAAATATTTAAATATTGAAGTTTGAGAAGGATTTTTTTCATCCGATTGAAAGGATAAATAACCCCTTTCATAAAAGCCATGACAAGGGATAAAATCTATAGTTTTATCACACAAATATCATATTTGTACATAATTTGAGTTTTTACTTCAACGATGCTGACCAATCAAGACAATAAAATATCCAATGTGAAATAATGTTTACGTATTTCGACCCTTTTAAGCTATTATACACTCTATTGTTTTGATTGATAGGTATACCTGTAGTTATCGATATATTTCATGTTTTATTTTAAATTAGCATGTCTTTTTTCCTTGAATAAAAGCAGCAGCAGTATACCGCTGTTCAAAAGTCATAAATCGATTGAGAGAAAACACATCCTGGTTACAAACTAAAACCGAGGAAAACACATCAACTATAAGAAGACAACGACACAACAGAAACACTGAAGTGCAACAAAAAACTAACGACAATGCAACAAACATGGAAACGAACTATTAGATAACAACTGTCATATTCCTGATTTGGTACAAGACATTTTTATGAAAAAAATGTTGGATTGAACCTGGTTTTGTGGCTAGGCAAACCTGGCGCTTGATAGCAATATTAAATAAACCGCTAAAATAACATAACAAGACAGTAATACAGTACAAATAAATGTAAGAATAGTCATGTATCAACACTGAATGTATACCACGATAAAATTTAAAGATACAAAGATTCAAAGGCTTATGCATTAAACACAGGGTGCCAGCTTTTTTCTACATAAAAAAAACGCATCAATGTTACTAATCTTATACTTCTGTACACCAGACGCCGGTAGTAACGCTCGAATCCATAAGAAATGACAGGTTAAATATTCATTCGCAGTTGAAGACCGTTGACTCCATGAAATTTGAATATACGGAACTCAGGCATAGATTACCGTAGCCGTATTTGGAAACATGGCAAAACAAAAAACAAAACAAAAACAAAGGCAAACAACCGTTTCATTAAACACAACAAATTCTGATTACGAAACACGTGTCCTACAAAAATCAGGATCAAAAGTTTATACTAAACACCAAAACCGTTAACACAAATATAGCATGTTTATCCTCCATAGAATATTTGATATCATCTTCAAAATGATTCGTAAGTTCCAATCATTTTTTTTAATTTTCGATGAATCAAAATCATTGAAACCAAGAGAACAGAAAATTATGATTTTTCAATTAAGGATTATGTACCCTTGTGTTGATTCAATGCTAAACATATGGAAATTTTATAGAAAATCCACAGAATTTATCCTTGTACCCTCATATTTGGCAATTTCATGACTGATAGATATGATTATTGCATGCAGTGCTAGCATTGATTTCCTTAAAACGATTTTATTAATGTAGCTATTGGTTAAAACAAATTAGAAAATGAACCAAATCAAGAACACCTTTTAGGATGCGCTCGACTTTAGTGATTCAGCACGAGGTATTTGGAATTAACAGGTTGCTTAGAACTGTTTGTAAAAAATAAACACTAGCACATCATAAAATAGAAAGTGAGTAATCTATGTTTCAAATTTTATAACAAAAATCTCTGTACTATTAAAGGCTGCTGATTTTCTATAAAAATCTTGGTTTATTTGCCACAAAGTACTCTTTTTTCTATTAAATGCAATGAAACAATAAATAATAATGCTTTGCATCAAGTTTCCCCTTGGTATATGTACAAGATGGCCTATTTCTATTATTCATTACATCTGTAGTTTTGATACAATTGAAGTTGGACTAATTCGTACAAAAATGGCTACAGAAGGGGTCATAAACCGTACTGAATGAATAACTTACATACAGATTTCAAAATTGGTTGCGAGAAGTGTTTGCTGCCTACAACTGCAAGGATAAATAACTCCTATCTTACAAGCAGTTACAGGACAACTAGTCTTTATTTTTATCACCTCAATGTAAATTTTGTAAATCAATTTGGGTATTTCAATATCCTTTGTCTGTCAAAAATTTAACACTTAAACTGAAAGTCCGAATTATTAATTATTAGAGAGCATTTCAAGAAGATGTAAAATAATTAAGAGTCGGTGATACCAAAGGGGCATTCAAAATTCACAAGTCGATTCAAAACTAGTCCAAATAATTATGACGTCTGGCATGGCTATTTTAATTTTTTTCAGGGACGCCTTCCTACGACGTCATAACATTGAAGCCATTTTTTACGGAGCAAATTTATTGGGGAAATTTGACACCTAATTTAAAAATGGCTTCAGCGTTATGACGTCGTAGGAAGGCGTCCAAGAAAAAAAATAAAATAGCCTTGCCAGACGTCATAATTATTTGGACTAATTCAAAACTAACAACGCCATCGCAAAAAAAACAAAAAAAGAGGTAGAAAAGACGAAATATACAACAAAAACATATATCAAAAACGACTGGTGACATTAACCTTTAAATTAAATTGTAGTGCCCCACCTGACATACGGATAAATCGAGTACCATACGAAAGCACATCATCTGTATTTCTTTTTTGTCCGGTCGTCAAATATTCGTATTGTGCAGTTTCCTTCAAATCACGTTGAAAGGTCAAGGACAAAAAAAAAAAAATTTTACAAAATGTCAGCATTTTTTAAATATTCTGTCTTCTGAATAATAATATTTTGTATGGAAATATAAAAATCTGTTATTAATAATTTATAAAAAGCATATTGAAATATTATTGTCGGAGTTTTAATAAACGACGTTTTTCAGAAATTCCAATGAAAATAATAAAAATGCTTGCATTAACGTCGATAACTAAGCGTCTTTTTTTTAACTGTCACTCGCCTATAAAGACTGAGCAACACAAATTATATAAGTTTACATAATAGAATGATTATGAAAATGATAAAAGCAGTATACATAAATAAAATTTCTTAATATTATGATTATAATCATTACTTTATCGAGCCATTCTTTCCTTTCCTTCAACCGTTTTTTAAAAATCATTATACTTATATAGAATTTGACATTCGGGTCAAAATGTGTCACTTAAAATATATTTTTCCTATGATATTTACACTGTTGTGATTGCATTGTCTTAAATATGTTGTATCGATTATCTAATTCTACCTTAAACCCGGTAAAAATGTTTCAGATATTTGTTTTTAAATAAATGAATCTTTATACGCAAGATTTTTGGATTCAGTATAGCCGCCCATATGATAACGACAAAATTACAAAATAGCGAAATAAATTAAATTCAAAGACGGCAAGATTTCTATATCAATACCTTGTGATATCTTTAAGAACTAGAGGCTCTAAAGAGCCTGTGTCGCTCACCTTGGTCAATGTGAATATTCGACAAAGGACACAGATGGATTCATGACACAATTGTGTTTTGGTGATAGTGATGTGTTTGTAGATTACCCAGTAGTTTCAGTGGAAAATGTAGTAAAAATTTACAAATTTTATGAAAATTGTTAAAAAAAACTGACTATAAAAGGCAATAACTCCTTAGGGGATCAATTGACCATTTTGGTCATGTTGACTTATTTTTGGGTCTTACTTTGCTGTAAATGACTGCTGTTTACAGTTTATCTCTATCTATAATTATATTCAAGATAATAACAAAAAACGGCAAAATTTCCTTAAAATTACCAATTCAGGGGAAGCAACCTAACAACCAGTTGTCCAATTCATCTGAAAATTTTAGAGCAGATAGATCTTGACCTGATAAACAATTTCACCTCCCGTCAGATTTGCTCTAAATGCTTTGGTTTCCAAGTTATAAGCCAAAAACTGCATTTTACCTCTATGTTCTATGTTTAGCCATGACAGCCATCTTGGTTGGTTGGTTGAACGACGAAGGACGCCAAGTGATGAACAAAGCTCACTTGGCCCTTTTGGCCAGGTGAGCTAAAAAAAAAAAAGGAACCCAAGAGACAATAAAAATCGCGAAAAGTAAATAATAACAAAAATACCAAAATCCAAGGAAAGTTTAAAATGGAAAATTCCTAAGGTAATCAAAAAGCATAATCAATTGACCTACATTTAAAGTTACAATAAGGAATACACTTCTTAAACTAGGTATATCTATCTAATGTATTCTGTTCAGCATAGTTTTAATTTATTGATAAATACATTTTAATGGATAACTTTAAATTGTAAGGTCAAGTGACAATTATATCGTCAACTCAGAGAATTAAATCAAAAACTGCATTATTCAGTACAAAACATGAATAGAGAAAATTCATTTACTGATTTTAAACAATTTATTGGCTTAAATATTAGCCAGAATTTACAGTGTCACCCTGATATTAAACGGAATAATAAAAATGTATAGTTCAATTATCACATGTAAACTATATATTTATTCAGCTTGATATTTACATTCGGAAAATATCTATCTGATTGAAGGCAATCATCTTTTAAACTACTGCATAAGTCCACAAACATAACCATAAAACGTTAAAGAGCCTATTTGTCTTAATACTTAAATTTCTAAATATATTCTAAGAAGAATTATTTTTTTGTTAACGAAGATTGTGGTATAGTTTTCTTTTTATCAATTTATGTCAAGCAATGTGATTTTAAATCAAATCAATGTAATGGGTGCCAAAAGAGGGACGAAAGCTACCAGAGGGACAGTCAAACTCATAAATCGAAAATAAACTGACAACGGCATGGCTAAAAATAAAAATAAAAACAGACAAACAATAGTACACATGACTAAACATATACAACTAAAGAATAAGCAAGGTTCTCCAGAAGGGTAAGCAGATCCTGCTCAAATAGTCTAATTCGGTAGGTCACATTCATGAAAGAGAAAGGGATTGTAGTTACGACGTAAGGAACATATCCGATATCATCTGTGAAACGGTTATTCCATTACGGTCAACCAACTCGTGATGGCGTCCGTAAAATTTACGAAGGGATGATTTCAACTTCACCATCATAGGAAATACAAGCACGGGAATATCGTATCAATTGGGAGATATATACCCTGTATGCGGGTGCTGCTGGAATATTTTTACTTAGAAATAGAAAGTTCACAATTGGAAAGCTGAAATCATCTCTTTTGTCGTAAAGACTCGTTTTCAACCGACCCTCATTGTCAATTTCTAGATGTAAGTCAAGATATGAAGCCGACTAAACTGTACCTGTTGTACCCTTTATCTGCGACTAGTATTCTAAATGCAAAACACACAATCGAACAATTTCAACATAGAAAGGGATCTGTAAGGTCATGTTTACGTTAAAAGATGACAACCCTGATGACTTCAGTTTTCCTAGTGTTAATTTCACATTTTCACTCTTCCCCATTGTATGTCGTCTTTATATCTCAATGATACGTTACACATTAACATTACATGGGCTAATTAAATTAACACAAGGGTAAGGTCCTAATGCAAAAGTATAATTCGGAATTTTGTATGACGTCCATTATCATTGAACACGAATACATTTTTGTTTAGGGGACAGCATCTTCGCTAGCCAAGCGTTACGATCCACTCGCGTTCTCTCCATTCTTGGCAGATTAAGCCAACATTTGTGAAAATAATGTTGCGTCATCTATCGGAAGATTAAAGTCACGTCCATTCCGAATACATCATTCTTGACCAACGGTAGCACTTGAACTTTTCAATTTGGAGGTAAAACACAGAAGCGTCTAGATTCTACACACTTGGAAAAGCAGGAAACGAAAATATACGTCAACATTCATGCATTTGTTCATGAAACATACACAGGAACTTCTATTAGTTGATTAAAACCATTCAAGTTGTCACTAGATATAGTCGTATGTTTAGGGATGTAAAGACTTGTTGCACAATAATCACGTGGCAATTGTTTACAAACACTTTCTACATTTACACGTGATCATGTTATAGACGCTTTTTGATTGGATGCAGCGAGTTTCGATTGCAACCAATACTCTGGGTCTCCGAAATTTTATCTCAATCCGCCAAGGGTGGAGAGAACGGGAGTGGTTCGTAACCCTTGGCTAGCGAAGATGAGGGGACAACTGAAGAAAGCCATCGGGTGCGGGAGTTTCTAGTTGCATTTAAACCCATTGATGGCTTTCGGCTGTATTCTGGACTTTGGTTGGGTTCATGATCGACTCTTCGACACCTTCCCCATTTCTGTTCTCAATTATACTTCAAGAATACTGTGATGATGTTCACTCGAATAGGGATTGGTTGTTCATCATATGTAGATTCTTAAAAATGCAACTGAAATATCTACATCAAATCATAAATTACACCCAATATTGCAATATTATCAAACTTTCAATTTTTCTACACTTTTCACTACACTTTAAATGCTCAATTAAAATACTGTCTATGTCTCATAATTTAAAAATGCTTTCTTTCTGGTCATAATATATTTTACATATTAAATAATCGCACACCTGTGAATCAACAGTCACAACTCTAAGGGACTAATTACCGAAAAATCGGACACACATAATTTCACTGTGTAATTAAGGAGCAAACTATTGCAAAGATGTGCGGTAAAGAAAAGTTTCTTGTAATAACAATTGATCATTACCAGATTTGAATTTTTAAATTATATGAAATGCAGAAAAAAATATTTTTCTCAATAAATACATAAAAATGAATATAACGATTTCAAGTATTTAAAAAAAAAAGAAATTATAAGATGATCTGAAATAATTTTCCCTTTGCTTTTCTTGATTATCTATCGAGGTTTTTCATCCCTGACTTGATTACATGTTCTAATATTTATCGACGAGAATCTCATCCCGGGCCGCGATCTTTCACGGGATTTCACGGAGTTGCCAATCTCTGTGTATATATGTCTCTGATCGGAGATAGTATTGAGATAAATGGGATAAAACGGACCGCCAAAAAGGTCTAGAGAAGCACATCAGTAGAACCTTAACATAAATAAGTAATACTTACCAAAATTTCTCTAATTGATAACCTATAGAACTGAAATTTCACAAAAATACCGGTAAATAATTTTGCTAATTGATATGATGCTGGTTAAGTTGGCGCGAAATAAATATTCTTACTCCTATTGCTTCATGTAAAAAAAAATTTATAAAATTGAATTCGACTACAGTTCAGCATAAAAAAAACGTGAATATGCAAAAGCCAGGTAATATGTTAATGATAAAGTGTGTATAAGTTTTCTTAAACGAAGTTACCCGTATAATTACCAAGAATTACATTTGAGCGCAAAGTTCTGTATGTGGTTTGGTTGGTTTATGTAACATTTATAATTTAGACTGGGATCCTGGCTAATCTTGACCTTACGACGCGCAGCTAGATTGGACCGGATCCCAGGCTAATGTAACATCGTAAAAACTCAGGGTAACGGAATTTTTTGCGTTGCTATAAGATCATTGAGGCCATCTATTTTTATTGCGGGTTCCACATATTTAAATCGGAATTATAGAAAAAATGGAATGTTGTGAGCAGAATCAAAACAGAAATGATGAATACTGCAACATTTCCAGCAAAATATAAATAGGATGGAGGATCTGTGTACTCACATTATTTGTAAAACTCTCCTTATTCATGTGAAGCGTGTGCTTTACATCGAGGCTTATTCTTTACATCGAGGCTTATTCTTTACATCGAGGCTTATTATGCTAATCATCGACGCCACAGTACTTCAACCAATCAGACAATGTTTATTTGGGGCATTCGATCGATTTTAACTCAGATTTTGGAATATTTCAATCGAAATTATAGAAAAATGGAATGTTGTTAGTACATATAAAATAGAAAATGATGAATAGTTTTAGCTAAAGATGATTTGGATGGGGGTTCTGTGTATTCACATTATTTGCACAACTCTCCTTACTGATGCCATATTTTGGAATTTCCGTGACCTAAATGGTTCGCGAAAATTAATATTTTTATATATAGTATAGTAAAAAAGAAAGTCTACACCGATTTCAACAACAAATTTACAGAAGTCGATATCATCAAAACGCTGAACATTTTGTCGACAACATATTTGTAGCAATTGGTATATCAATATCTCAACTAGCAGTCCTTGTTTCAATGGTTATTAAGTATGCTAAGTATACTGACAGACTTATTCATAAGCAGAAAAAAATCATACAAAACCTTTTCAAAGACAAAAAAGAAAAGAAATGTTCTTTCATTTTACTTTCCGGTACACAGATGATGTCCTGTCGCTCAATTATTCACATTTCCGTGAGTGTTTAACCTAATATATCTCAGTAAATTTGATATTATGTACAAATGTTGAACATACGAAATATTTGTATTGTCTATCTTATATTTCGATATCTGTCTTAAAATTGACACAGATGGACGACTTTGACTAGAATCCATTTCAATCGTGATTATTTCAGTTTTCCTAGTGTTTATCTCACATTTTCACTCCTCCCCATCGTATTTCGTTTTCATATCTCAATGGTACGTTACACATCAACATTACATGAGCTTAATCAACACAAGTGTAAGGTTCTAATGCAAAAGTCCTCCAGTAGTATCAAGAGGAAGAAGGACTAAAATCGAATTTTATGGCCACAATACTAAAGAATTGGTTGACGGTTATGACGGTCTGTATCTCAACTCATTATGACATGTGGCAGTCCTGCTTATATCAAAATACTAGTACCAGAATATTCATCTCATTTGCAAATTTGCTGGTTTTGTTCTTATCCCTTTCGATTTGAGACATTTTGACAAAGTTTGGATTCGAGTGACCGGGGATAATCCTGTATGTTTTAGCATGAAACGCTTGTCCTAGCGACACATCAGGTCTTCCTTTTGGGACTAGTGCAGTTACCTCCATGGCTATTTATTGTTTTTATTAATTATTATTACAAATGGCTTTACGAGTTTTGGACATTGGTATATTACTATTGTTTTTAACTGTTTAATCACAGTATTTGCTTATTGACACCTACTTTAATTGCTATATTGCTATTTTGGGTTAGGATAAAAAAAAAATGCTATAGACAAATTATCAAACATTAAATAAATCAAAAGTAAATTTTTTAAGGCTATATCCACAGACTATATTATCTATGTACCACATTGCGTGCAAATTATATTTTGTTTGTTTGTTTATTGTTTGTTTATTGTTGTTTGATTACTGTCTAATTTCAGATGAATTTTCTGGTTTTGAACATCGGTTAACAACTGGTGCCTCTTATTTACGTGTATAAATATACAACCAATACCTCATTGCATTTATATAAGGATTAACCATTTAGACTTAAGACAAACATGTGAAATATTCTAAGTAAAATAAACATCAATACCAGTTTTTGTGCACCAGATGAACATTACGACTGTCTCAATATATATCTCTTCTGTGATGCTCGTAACTTAATAAACGCAACAGTTGTATACCGCGGTTCAATAGTCCTAATTCGATTAAGCGAAAAATCCAGGTCACAAACCAAAACCGAAAACAACAGAATCATAGAAACACTAAACTGCTACTAAAATAACCAACAACATGCATAGAAACGGACTATCAAAACCTTAAAATACAGCAGCTTATAAAAAATGAAAAGCATATAAAGCAAAACGACAAAAAGAGTATAGCCAAAATCTTACAAGGAATCAGAGCTTTGCATGAGAGAGACATATTTCCGAACATAAAATAATTTCTAAATTTTTGCAAAACAAAATTTTGATAAAACAAAATCCGTAAGCCTGAATTATCACTTTTGATTGTTAATTTTATGATTTAGTTTTTACTAGTTTACTTTTATATTTTGTGAGAGTACACATACAAGGAACTCTAATCTATTTATTAAAAATAAAAACCCAATCACCTGTAAATAGACGAGGAAGGTATGAGCCCCATATGATACTTTTGTTTATAACCTTTTAAAAAATTTGATATAGTTTATTGAAAAATGCCTTGATTTAAACAAACCATTCATCATGTATAATAAGGATTAGCTTAGTTAAAAAAATGTAGATCATAAATAATTATAGAGCTTAAAGTTAAGGCGAGGAATAGTACTCAAGCTTAAGTACAATTGCCAGTTAAAAAGTATGTCTTATATCAATCTGGTTTCTTTTAATTATGTTTGTATAATAGTGATTCATTGTAATGTTTACCCCTTTGAATTTTATTTGCAATAAATAGACAAATCATACAATCAGAAATGTTTTCTATATTCCTAGTCATCCATCTTGATTTCTTGAAAATAAAACTATATATTTACTATACTATATATAAAAATATTAATTTTCGCGAACCATTTAGGTCACGGAAATTCCAAAATATGGCATCAGTAAGGAGAGTTGTGCAAATAATGTGAATACACAGAACCCCCATCCAAATTATCTTTAGCTAAAAGTATTCATCATTTTCTATTTTATATGTACTAACAACATTCCATTTTTCTATAATTTCGATTGAAATATTCCAAAATCTGAGTTAAAATCGATCGAATGCCCCAAATAAACATTGTCTGATTGGTTGAAGTACTGTTGCGTCGATGATTAGCATAATAAGCCTCGATGTAAAGAATAAGCCTCGATGTAAAGCACACGCTTCACATGAATAAGGAGAGTTTTACAAATAATGTGAGTACACAGATCCTCCATCCTATTTATATTTTGCTGGAAATGTTCAGTATTCATCATTTCTGTTTTGATTCTGCTCACAACATTCCATTTTTTCTATAATTCCGATTTAAATATGTGGAACCCGCAATAAAAATAGATGGCCTCAATGATCTTATAGCAACGCAAAAAATTCCGTTACCCTGAGTTTTACGATGCTACATTAGCCTGGGATCCGGTCCAATCTAGCTGCGCGTCGTAAGGTCAAGATTAGCCAGGATCCCAGTCTAAATTATAAATGTTACATAAACCAACCAAACCACATACAGAACTTTGCGCTCAAATGTAATTCTTGGTAATTATACGGGTAACTTCGTTTAAGAGAACTTATACACACTTTATCATTAACATATTACCTGGCTTTTGCATATTCACGTTTTTTTATGCTGAACTGTAGTCAAATTCAATTTTATAAATATTTTTTTACATGAAGCAATAGGAGTAAGAATATTTATTTCGCGCCAACTTAACCAGCAACATATCAATCAGCAAAATTATTTACCGGTATTTTTGTGAAATTTCAGTTCTTTAGGTTATCAATTAGAGAAATTTTGGTAAGTATTACTTATTTATGTTAAGGTTCTACTGATGTGCTTCTCTAGACCTTTTTGGCGGTCCGTTTTATCCCATTTATCTCAATACTATCTCCGATGACAGGAATGTCAACTCGACCTATTCGTGTCGAAAGTGAAAATCCAATCTATTTGATGAAATAATTTCTTCTTCAACGGTTCATGCATTATTTTCATATTATTTGATAACCAATCACATTCACGTTGCATGTTTGCATGAAAATGGTTTCGACATGTATTAGTGAATTGTAATGGCGATGCAGCATGCGAGGTCAGTGCGCGATCACGTGACATTATTATTTGTAAACAAACATGCTCCCCGTGTAACACGTGTCTGAATTATCCTTTCAAAGTGTTATGAATCTTTCAATCACTATTTTAAGATATTTTCCTTTTTGTATTTAGGTTTGCATATCAGTAGTACAAGTGAATTAGAAATAGTTCCGAGTTGTGTGTGTGTTTTTTTTTTAATAGTCTATAGAATTAGAAGGTAAGTCTACATAAGTTATATTTACATGTAACTAAAGTCTAAAAAGATGACCCCACTTTCCCTCTATATTTAAAACCCGCTTACCAATTTAAACAGCATTTGCTCCCCTTGAACGCGAATTTGCTCCTTCCCCGTCATTTCCCTTTAAATTTGCTCAACAGTCATACTTATGGTCCATTTACATTAACGGCTGATTTGTGATTTTACCATCTTAACTCAAATTTTCATATTGTACACATTTGACCATTCAGTATGAGTTCCCATGTTTTTTGTCTTATATGAAGGAGGTTTTAGGTCATGTTTTCCTAAACATTTTATTGCTATTTGTCTGTCTGGATCGTTAAAACCACAAAATCAGATAGTGATGAATATGCAAGTTTTCAACAATCCTGGAAATTACACCTTATTTAATTATCGCTATTTAGTCCAATCTGGGAAAAACAGTCATACATTGTATGTACAACTTCCTGTTTGGGTCATGCGGCCAAAAAAAAGGTTTTTTTAGTAGAGAGCTGAGGGAGGAAAAACTTAAGAAAGCGATCATCAAGAAACTTTAATAGAGTATGATCCACTTTTTTTCGAAATTAAAATTGAAGTAAAAAATTATTTTGTTTAAAGTATTTACAATAAGTTAAAACGGGTCTCATTAAAAAGTATTGTCCATGGTGAATTGTTTCAACGGCCCCCAGATAGCTTCAACTGGATGAAAAAGTTGTGTAATTTTAGAATTTATCCGGTATGGAATAAATAGCGATTAGGTGTATTGACATCCATGAAAAAATATAGGAAGTAAGATACATGTAACTCCCCTTTAGGTTTTGATAAATATTGGATATGACATTAAGAAGTTATAAAACTTTATTCTTTGAATATGTTTCTAGCGTAACATGCACGCTTAGTACTGCTTTTTATACGTGCGTCAAAGACGGGACGTATAAAGGTATACAAATGTCAGGTGTCCGTCTGTCTGTCCAGCGTAAACATGTGGCACCGTAACTTGAGAACGACTTATCCAAATTTCATGAAACTTAATATAGTTGTTTCTTATGATGGTCACATGATCTGTACTTTTTGGTGATGATTCAAAATTTCATATTTGAGTTATTGAGTATTTATCATGTTTTTTCCAAGTCCGGATCCTTAATTAGTTTCAAAAACCGGAAGTGTGCCATTTGGCCACAGACCACAATTAATTTCTCTATCATTTCTTTTGAACATTTTGTATCATTAAAAAAATTGCACCATGCACTTTTGTCAAATTTTTTGTGTGTCTTATGTATAGCAATAGTCCAAAAATATATCCAAAATTCAGAAAGATTGAAGCAATCACTTTTACAAATTTAGCCAATATACATCCATACCCCTATGGACAAGTCCAGAGATGTTCCGAAAACTGTAAATATGACCTTTTTGCACTTGGCCTAATCACTCATTCCATATCAAAATCAGTTTAAATACAACATCCAAAAAATTATTTCACCTCTGATCTTTCATTTCCACCCAATAAAATCTAAGAAATGAGTGGGGAAGGGAAAGAAAAAAAATTCAGGAAAAATACTCTCTAATGACTAATTAAAAGGAACTACATTCATGAACAACGAACAGTGGGGTCATTAATTGTGGTCTTGGGCCATTTGCAATGTTTTTGAAGCACCTGCTGTGCAAATTTCTTGGATTTTAACCTGTTTGGAATACCTTTTGACATTATAATAAAATGTTTTACTGTCTTTCTATGCAAGAGGAAGCAAGAGAGAAAAAATATGATGTCATTTATCAGAAGCCTGTGTCAAAAAACAGGGTCGGTTGATAATTTTTTTTATTTTTTTTTGTTTGAAAGATCCAATATAAAAGTTAAGGTCGGGGCTAAAAAACAGGGTCGGTCGGGTTACCTGAAACACGGATCTTTTTTTTCTCGGCCCAAGGAGAGTTGTTCAAATAATGTGAATACACACAACCCCCATCCAATTACGGTTATTTTTGGAAAACAAATAGTGTGATTTGTCAAATTCAGCTATTTTTTAATCTTCTGGAAAAAAGTGTACATTTTATGAGGGGGGATAATCCCGAGCTTAAAAACACCCGATCCTGTAGTCCCGATAAAGGTCCTATCCCCCCTCTTTTATGGTCATGTCTAAGAATTACTGTTTAATCTTCATTTGGCAAGAATACTTCAATAAGATACCCCCATTTCTACCGTCATACATGTAACGTAAGAGTACCCAAATTGCACCTATTTAGAAAAAAATAGCAATAAAAATCTTACAAGATTTCCTAGAGACTAAAAAAGTTGTATTTTTATGATTTGATACTATGCCCATCTTTCAACATAAGTAAACATATTTAGTTATACACAAAACGTTCACAGTATTTATCAACAGATGGACTGTTTACTGAAAAAAACAAAATGTACGAAAACGTCACCATGCGACGTCATCAAAACGTCATCTTTTTAAAATTGGCAAATACAATATATTATAAGTATTCATTTCGTAAAATATGAATAGTAAGCCTGGACAAATATCCAATTGTTCAAAATATTTGAAGAAATTAAACAAAAGCTCGGTTATTAGACTTTTGATGATGTAAATTTAAGCATGGATGCAATTTGGGTACTCCTCATTACAGAATCATGAATAGTTTGGAGGTTGATTCAAACACATTTTTTAATGACTCAATATGGACTAAAAATTAAATTGGTGTACCTATATGACAAAGAAGGATAGGGCTGCATATGGACATTTTTTTCCTGATCATAAAAACTGTCAAAATAGGTGCAATTTGGGTACCGTCACGTTATATGGACAGATCATATGTTATCCTATGTCATTTGAAATTGTGACGCCAAAATGCATTCCCCACCCCCCCCCCCCCCCCTTTTCTTCATATCTTCATAACGACCATCTTGACCATCTTAAATGAAAAAGTTGAGATGTAAAACTATGCTTGAAACACGCGTGTCACTCAAACGACTTTAAAGTAGTCTCCCTGATCAATTACTTACACCAAAGTCAAAGGATAATTCAAGTTTTAAATCGGAGATTTTTCTTGCCCTTTAACATTTATTGTCACAACAACAGCTTTCTTTTCTAAACTATCTTTACATGGAGAGGAGACGTCAAAAGAGTTCTTCAAACACGCGAGTCGAAAAGTGGTAAATAACTCCTGTATGTGACATTTAGTGGAAGCCATTCAACATATCATTTTGTCAAACAATTCAATCAACACCTTTATTAATTAGTCCTTTGTTGTCGATAGCTGTAAATTGCAATCAGCTGATAATTCATTTTCTGTCAAAATCTTAATGAGGTCATTCAAGGTGAATTCCGAGTATTGTCTGATAAGTTAAAGTCCGAGAAACTCGAAAAAAAAGTAAATAAACAAGAAGGAGGAAAATAAATCTTTCTATATACAGAGCTCCAGATAAGCTGCGTATTTGCGTGATCACGCAATACAAATAATAAAAAACCCAATGCAATTGCCCATTGCAGGGTTCAATTACCCAATAAATTCAATGGAAAACCCAATTATATGCCAAAAACATGAGTTCTTAACCCTTTATTCGGCTACCGTTTGCGTTATTAACCCTTATCTGGTTTACAGTCGTCGCGTAAACCTTTTTTAAAATTTTTATAACTGGAAATTTCCTGTCGTTCTAAAAATAGATCCCTGCATCAAGTAGCTGAAATGGGTCCCTGTTTGAGTTTTCCGTTGCTCAATAGGTGCACGTGTTTTTGTAAACATTTCGATCTTCTCGGCGTTTATCCAATTAGCGTGTGTCATGTCGTCATATTTTTTTCGCATTGCTCGGGATTTACCATAACATACATTGAATTAAAACGAAAGTGAATGTCCAGTAAAAATATTAAATAGAAGCATGTTATTGGCTTCTATTGAAAAGCTGAGGGAAAGTAATGATGATAACAAGACTCAGCCAGTGTTTTAAGGAAGCGTCCATCGAACGCACGTGCATGTGTGCGTTCCATATCGAGAACATTGCTAATAAACACGGGTTTTCATCAAAAACGAAATCAGTTGGGAAAAGTTAAAGGCCAAATCAATTATGAAATGATAAAGCATCAGAAACCAAAAGTTCTAATTAAAGACAACTAAACCCGAATTTCTGTAAATTGAATAAAAAAAAATAAACATTTTTAAGAAAAAATTGGGGTCAGATATTGCCTAAATATTCAATATGTGTCGATGAAAAACCCAATTCATTAAGGAGCTTGGTGGTGAAAAACCCAATTTGATATTAACCTGAGGGGTGAATTGGAATTGATAATGCAATTAAAAAACTTTATCACCCTATTATATAAGAAAATGGTGGGTAAAAACCCCAATTTGTGAATTCTTATCTGGAGCTCTGTATATATTTCTTTCGCCAAATTCTTTAGCAAATGACGAATTTTTATCGCCACAAGTATTATTTTTTCGCTAATTGGGAAAATGGCGACCGCCAGCGAAAACCCTGTGTGAGGACACCCTATCAAGCTTGCGCTCGTGTTGTGTTAAAACATTTTTAGTATGCTGAAAAATACCAACAATAGAAAAATAAACAAATAATCGATATTGTAAAATATCATTGGTTGAAGAGCCAATGATTTACATACATGTATATACATAAATATATCAACCATAAAATACAACTAATTTAATTTACAACACAACTGTTGGAAAAAACCTTTATGTCTATCATGTATATATAACTTATCTCATTCTAGTCCATTCAACTGACAGAATCAGTGTAAATTTCATGAATTCTTTAATGTCATGTACATGTATAATCATGGACTATTCTTTTATATAGCAATATCTGTTAGCCATTTAGAGGTCTTTTGCATTTAAAGTTCAGTTTAAGTGGGCTTATTTTGTGAAAACGAAGTCAATTTCCAGATCATAGTTTACATTTTCTTTATATTTTGCTGTGTCAAAATAACCTCAATATCAAGGACAATATATAGACTTAAAAAATTATCTCCTCCACTAATTGAAGTAGAATATTTAATGAAGGTGTGTCCACAACTTAGAATATGTTTATATATGTATAGAAATGATGTTGAGCCTGTTTTATAAATTGAAAAGGTTACATTTTCCTCCTTATTTCAAAATCTAAGCTTGAACCTCTGTGGTCTTACAAAGTTGCTCCCTGCTGGGAATCTGGTTGTAACATGTACAACAATCAAAGATCAACCTACACTAAACTGAATGTAATTGAAAGACATCTAGAGGTTGATATCAGAGGCGAATTTAGGGGCGGGGGCTGCTTTTTGAGAAAAAATTTGGTTGCTTATATAGGGAATCACTGAATCATGACTTGAGCAAGCCCCCTTTTAGGTCAGTCAGTGGGCCCCCACTTAAGAAAATTTCTGGATCCGCCACTGGATATACAGTATCTAACAGAAGATGAAATAGGGAACAATATGGTGAATTTTAGAGATTTATATTATTTCATGTACAAGTGTACATGCATTTGAAATATATCAGATATATTGTTCGATATTTTTTAGTTCTAAGTTCCAAGGTGTCCTAGCTTCCATATTAGAAATCGGATTTAAATGCTAGTCTATCAGAGGGATTTTTCCTTTTAATTGGTTGTAGATATGGAATCTTATTTCACCATGAAGTCAGATTTGAAAATGACTTTGGGAATGAAGATGTTGTAAAGACTGAATGTCAGTTTTAGTCTTATATACAAACATGTATGTACTTTATAATTTTAGTCTTGCATGTATATATTTATGTGTACAATACATTTATCACTGATTCAGTGGCAATGGTAAATAGACACTGACAAGTCTTAGATCTATAATATTTTATAGTTATGAATGTTTTGTCCATTGACTAAAACTAGGTGGAGGTTTGTGTGTTCTTATTTCCAACAGAGGTACACTCAACATATATGATTATCAATATGTGCATTAAGCAAATTGATAGTTTCTAGCTATATATATATAGATACGGAATGATTATACAACAAGAAAGTTTTAACCTGTGTATATATACTTAAAATATGTTAAAAAAAATCATGTCTTTTTCAGGACTTCCAAATCCAACCATGTAGTATGGAATGTTGTTGAGATATGGTTTTGGTCAATGGATGTTAATGAAGGACCTGTAGTACAAAGTATATCACTGGATTTAGCTCTTTGTCTAAGTGTATTATTAAAGTACTTTGCTTTGAGCTCAGTTCATTGTTATGCAATTCATTCTTTGTGAAATAAAGATTTGACAGAAAACTCTCATGTACAAGGATTTGTCAAAGTAGTACTACCTCTATTTACAATGTAAGTATTAGGGAGATAAAAGCATTCAATTTTGATTTGAACCAAACATATTATAAAAAAAAAGAACAAATTTACCCAAGAATGCTACTCCCACTACTAGCAATATGATGCTAGGTTGTTTTAATACATCTGTAGACTGTACTGTCTACTTATGACTCGGTCCTGAGTGTAAATGGTCCTTCAACTATGTGGGGAAAAAATTATAAGGCCTATCTAGGCTTATCAATTTCTAAAACTATATATCATTGTACATATTTGAAATTTTTATACAACCACAGAAATTTTTGCAGTTGAAATACATGTAGGTATCCTGTCGTCGTCTTCCCAAGACGGATGGTTTCCAGATAATAACTTCAGTATAAGTAAAAAGGAAGCCATTAAATTATAACATAATATTTATAATCATAAAAGGAAGCTTGGGATTGTTTTGGGGCGGTTATATATATATATAGTCCCTAAGGTTTATGAATAAGGGTTCCAAAAGTGCCCAATACACACATTAATCTTGTGTCAGTACAAAAAGTTGTGTATAAGTATTTCAATTGTTCTGAAACTATACCATAATATTTAATACCATAAGTAGAAGTTTGGGGTCTATTTTGTGGGTTATGGGGCAAACAGTAGAGGAATTGAGGGCCCAAAATAAACATTTTTGTAGATTCAAGACAATAAATTGGAGTTATCTTTCTTTGTCCAGAATGGTTGTTGAATTAATATTACCTAAAACCATTGCTTTATGAAATCTTCTTTGAAAATTAGAGTTATCTTGCTCTGTCCAGAATAGAAGTTGAATCAACTTAAAATAATGCTATATATACAATATACAATGCAAAATTCACTTTACTACCAACTGATAAATTTAAGCAGTCTTTAATAGCCATTCAGTGATTACAAGCACTTTGATTATCATACTAGGGTTATCCCCTTTCACAAATGGAAAAATTTCTCAAGTTTGTCTCAACTAAATTTAGTGAAATGTGTATACAATGCTTATTACCGGTACCTCTAAACTCGGTTTAAGTTCAATTTTTAGCAGCTTCACTTTTACAGTTCTTGATTTATGTACCTTTATAACATTATATGCTAGCAGAGGCATCATCACCATGACTGTATGACATTTACACTTTAATACTTTATGATGTATTAAAATGAGTAGTTGAATAATTACTGTTGCAAACTCCATTAAAAATTTGATTTGAGATCATTTTTATACAACCGCAAAAATTGAAAACTTTTTGGTTGTACATTGGTATCACGTTGGCATCATCGTCTTCATCCAAAGACATTCGGTTTTCGCACTCTAACTTCAGTAAAAGTAAAATAGAAATATATGAAATTTAGACACAAGATTTATGACCATGAAAGGAAGGGTGGGATTGATTTGGGGTATTTTGGTCTCAACAGTTTAGGAATAAGGGGCCAAATTAGCATTGTTCTTGGTTTTTGCTCTATAACTTAAGTATTGGTAAACAGAAAGTCTATGGCCACATAAGGAAGGTTGGGATAGATTTTGGTAATTTTAATTCCAACAGTGTAGGATTTAGGGGCCAAAAACAGGCCACTAATAAGCATTTTTCTTGGTTTTTGAACAATAACTTTAGTATAAGTTAATAGAAATCTATAAAGGTTTATGACCACAAAAGAAAGGTTTGGATTAATTTTGGAGTTTTGGTCCCAAGGAATAAGGGGCCAAAATTAAACTTTGTTTGATTTCATCAAAAAAATGAATTACGGTATTGTGCTTCTTTGATATGCCAAATCTAACCATGTCCAAATTCTTAATTTTAGGTCCTGTTTTCTAATTGGTCTACATTAAAGTCCAAAGGGTCCAAAATTAAAATAAGCTTGATTTTAATAAAAATTGAATTCTTGGGGTTCTTTGATATGGTGAGTCTTAACATGTACTTAGATTTTTGATTATGGGCCCAGTTTTCAAGTTGGTCCAAATCGGGGTCAAAAACTATTATACTAAGTATTGTGCAATAGCAAGAAATTTTCAATTGCGCAGTATTCTGCAATAGCAAGAAATCTTCAATTGCACAGTATTGTTCAATTGCACAGTATTGCACACTAGCAAGAAATCTCCAATTGCACAGTATTGTGCAATATCAAGAAATTTTTAATTGCACAGTATTGCACAATAGCAAGAAATATCTAATTGCACAATATTGCGCAATAGCAAGAAATTTTCAATTGCACAGTATTGCCAATAGCCAGAAATATTCAATTGCACAGGATTGTCCCGTTTTCAAATTGGTCTACATTAAGATCCAAAGGGCCAAAAATTGAACTTTGTTTCATTTCAACAAAAATTGAATTCTTAGGATTCAAACGCATTGATCTCAGCAATTTCTTCACTGTCGTTCCCTCAATAACTGCATTAAACAGTTTCTAATCATTATTCATTCAAAACCATTTTATTATACCAATGCCTCACACACAACATATTATAGTATACTGTTGTCTATCAGTCCATCATCCACACTTCAGACTAGAAAACACTTCCCCCTACTCTCAAGAAACTTTGTTGAAATGTTTATATCTATTGACATTAGCTCCACATCGATTTTATAAATTTTAGAATTTTCATTTCCATGTTATGAAGAGAGATTTTATCCTTAAAAAAGAGAGAATTTTCCAATTTTGAACAATAACACAAAAATGCATCCATCACCTTTAATTAAACTTTGGGGAATTGTTTACACTATTGACCTAAGGTCCCTTTTGATTGTAACAAATTTCAGATTATACATTTCTGTGTAATGCATTTTTATATATGCTAAAAAAAATAAGGGATTTTATAGTTTTTGGACACCTATAAGTGCAGGAGTTTCTGGCTACATTGAAAACCCATTGGAGGCCTTCAGCTGTTGTCTACTCTATGGTTGGGTTGTTGTCACTTTGACACTTTCCTCATTTCCCATCTTAATTATTCCAATAACACTTCCACATCATTTTATAAAACTTGGGTGAATTGTCTATGTCTGTTGACTTCAGCTACATTCCAAAACAAGATTAACAACTACAGGTCCCCAAATAGCCTTCAACAATGACAAAAGCTCATACAGCACAGTCAGCTATAAAAGACCTTAAAATGACAAATAAAAAACAAATGAAATGAGAAAACAAATAGACTAATAATTGTACAAAACAAAATAGTTCAACCTTTAAGCAAGCTGTAAAGGAATCAAGACATATCATGCGCTTACAGTGCAGCTATTTATTAACAAACTCCATATTCAAACACTCAAACAACTAATTCATAGAGAGGGGTGGAAGTTGAAGCCCCCTTTTTTATCAGTCAATGCATTTGAATGAAGACATGTACACATCAACTCAATTTGTAATTACACATTTCCAGTCTAGCTTTCAATACATTTGTAACGACCTTTAACCCCACTGACAATTTGCGTCTGTGTCCATACTTGTTTCTATCTGGTAAAATAATGTATGTTCTCAAATCTATATATACTCAAATTTGGGAAAATATACCAAGAGGACAATTAAAACACATAATCGAAAAGAGACTGACAAACTCATGTAAAAAAACAACAGTCGACAAAATACTACATGAAAATCTAAAACTTTGTAACTACGAATCCTCTTTCTCAGAGCGACATTTTGATGTCAATAACTATTTTTGTTTTGAGCCTATATCGTTCTTCTCAGAATGACATATATAACGATAAAACAACAAGAATTCACGGTTGAAAACAGTAGATTTGTGATTTCACATCAAGAGATTAGGAGGTTAATCCTTGTCTCAGATGAGAATTGTTTTCTAAATTAATGGAAATTAAAAGATAATCAAAATATGCATTACTACCACGGGTGAAAAATGCTTTGAAAAATGTTTACTGCATTTTATTTTAAACATTAAAAGGGTAATTAATTGGACTTAAAAGTGTAAGGACAATCTTTGTATATTTGTACACCTATTTTTAACAGAAATTATAAATTATCATGTCAATTATGATATACACAAAATTGGCTTGAGCCTTCTGATTCTGGAGTACAAAAGTACGAAGAATTTGTCTGTTCTACTTATAGACTAAGTATGAAATTAACACGGACAGAATAATAAGTGGTATTTACTCGTCTCGCGGCAGTGATCTGGATTTTAAATTTCAATAACAATTTCGAGAACAATAACCTAAAGTCAAAAGTTATGAAATTTACAAAAAAATACCCATTGGACCGTAAAAGTACCAGAGATTCTATAGTCATTAAATCCATACACCTTCATTTCTACAAAATAAAGAAGTAAATAATAATACTCACATTTAATTTCGGTATATTCTCCTTAGTTACTTTAATTGATATATGTGGTACGCAATAACATAATTTTTACCAGATAAAACTTCCTGCATCTACATAACCATGTAATGATAATATGACAGTTATGGGTAACTGCACACGTTAAAAACATTTAAATTTAAATACTCAAAAACTACAATTTAAAAGGTTTAATGCTATACACGTTTTTCAATGAAATAATATTTTGGTTATTATATCATAAATACGGTCAGTGATATTTATGTGCGTGTTGTAACAAAGATACTTCTTATAACACATTAATTTGTTGATACATATATATTCGAATCATCCTAAAATCTGATTATAGTCTTTAATAAGGATGACTTTCATTTTTACAAGGTTTTCTTTTAAAAAGACGTCATTTCTACCACATGTATTTTGAAAATAATCAAGGTTTGATGTGGCTAAAAGGGTAGGTAGTACATGTAGGGAATAGCAAAGCATCTTCCAAGAAAAACTTTTGTGTTTAGAATTTTCAACATGAAAGAAAGTTATGACTGTAATGTGAAACGCTCTGCATTTTTAACCTTTATAAATAATTGATTCAACATTCATTGTTTTGTTGAGACAAAAGATACCAAAAGTACATTCCAACTCACGAGTATAAAATAAACTGTCAACTCCATTGCAAATCAGAAAAGGACATACAACAGAACACAGCAACACTCTAGCTAGGAAATCATGATAGGAAATAAAAGACCTAGAAATATACTCTGAATGCAGGCACTTGAAAGGATAATGCTAACTGATTTTCTTCCTTCCTACGAAACTCCTGCATGTTGTCCACCTGATATGAATAAAGGAAAATTTGGCAAGGAAAAGGAGCAGATGGTTCCAATGAGAATGCCGATTTTTTTGTTGTAATCAATAAATCAAGCATCTTGATAATATTAGTTTCAGACAAATGCGTTGCTCGAATCAGAGGAAATTTCTTACAAAGTAAGAGTTTTCCCTCACTGCTTGTATCAACTTTTCATTCTTTTTACGAAAGTAAGCATGACCAACTCTTGCAATTCGTCTTAATGTTTGGGAAGGGGAATACTTGTGTAGAACAGTCAAATGGTTTGATAATATTGCAAGATGAAAGCGTCTTAGAGTGTACTCTAAAAGATCTTTTTTACTTTTACTATTTTCCTATAAATTCTTTGTGAAATTCAGAATACCACGGACAAAAAGATCTGCATTTGTTTTATACTGATGAATAACTGAAAATTATGACATAGGCAATGATTTCAGCGCACTTATTTGTCAACATTCCTGTGATTAAGTTTGTCAGTATAATGCCATTTTCCGTATGTTTGAGGATGTGTTTACAGACAGTGTTTCAATAGCTTACAAGATACACATGTATGTGAGACTGGTCTGTAATTTTCTGCTGCGTGGACGTCTCCTTTCTTAAATACTGGAGCTTTATCTGCACTCAGTCAATCTTCAGGAAAGGATGCAAGTGTCAATTGATTTTTGAAAGATGACAGTGATACTAGGTGCGAGTTCTTCTCCACAGTTTTTTTATGACAGTGTTTGGTATTCAGTCTGGTCCCATTGCTTTAGAAGGATTTATATTTTTCAATAATTTGGATACGCCTTCAGAAGTTCTGTCCAATTTTGAAATACTTGAAGTTGTTCTCTTTGTTAGCGGTGGTATTTGTGAATTTGGATCTGCTTTTGTAAATACAGGTTTGAATTGGTTGTTTCAAGTTTCTGCCTTTTCTTTGTTGGCGTTTGTAAGGCCCCCATTTGACTTGTTTCTTTGCTTTCATATAGTTCCAGAATGCTTTAGAAAAATACTTTTCAAATTCTGCATTTATGATGTCATTTGTGTAATTCCATTCTGCTTTTCTTAACTGGCTTTTGCAGTTTCTTTTGGAATTGTTTATTCTTTGTAGCTTCAAGTTTGTTTTTTTTAATTTATTTTTTCAATAGTCAGGATTTAACATCACCCTTACAGCACCACCTGACTAAGGTGTTACAGGGTTTCAAATATATAACAACAAAAGACTATTGTTTTATCAAGATTTACACAAACTAAAATATATTTTTTTTGAAAATCTCTTTTTTTTTTCTCTCTCTTTCTCTCTTATTTCACAATCTCTTTATATAGAAACATCTATAGATTATTTAATAGAAAAAAAGGTTTACATGTGCCAAGCATATATTACATGTTGTTTGCTCTGTTCCATAAATAGATCAAAAAGATATACATTGATACAAATTTGGTTATTCAGGATAAATTATTAGCATAGGGGCCCAAAGTTTTTCAAGTTCAAAAACTTTGTTGTATTTTCTTGCTGTATATAACTCTAAGTTATAAAAGTTTTTCAGTCTATTTTTCATTTCAATGGCATTTTGAAGCTTTTCTTCTAGCTTGCATTTATAGATGTATTTTTTGGCAAAAATTACAAGGAAATTTAAAAATAAGCTTTCTTTTGTTAAATTCAATGTTAACATAGAAATTTTTCAGACAAGCACAAAACACATATAAAAAATTTGATGTCACTTGACAATCATAATATAAATGTCCAATAGTTTCATCTTCACATCTACAAAAAGAACACAACTTTGTATCTTTGATTTTAATCTTATATGAAAATGTATTTGTAGGAATAATCCTATGTAAAAACTTATATTGTAAATTAGATTGACTGTCCCTTTGGTATCTTTCGTCCCTCTTTTATACAAATATGTATCTCTACAACCTTTCTGAAGTATACAAAAGTATTTCTTCCAGTCTTCAATGTTAGAATGCAGCTCATCCTCCCATTTTGAAAATTTTACAACTGGAGGATGTGCACATTTACAATAAGATTATTATATATGAATTTGATATTTTTACTGCTAGTAATTTTCACCAAAAAATTATCCTGTGGAGTAAAATTTTCTAAGTCAGTATCAGTGTTTTCCCTAATACACTGTTTTACCCCCATAGGGATATTTGATATTAAACTGTAATAGTGCATATAATTATTTGTCAGAACTTTTTGTTTAATCTGATCAAATGTGAAAAAATCTCTATGTGACAGAGGTTTTGCACACCAGCAACTCCCATTCTGTTATATAAAGGGAAATCTTCTGTTTTCACAAAAATTCTAGATATCAAGCGAAAGGCACTCCATGACATTAGTTTTAACATGTTGTTTAGATGAGTGTAAAGCATGAAAGACATTTTTCCAAAAAGGATTGCTGAGTTGATTTCCAATCTCCAAAAGTTTGAAGTTTTGTAAAGAAAAAGATCTTGCACCTCCAAATTTATTCAATATCAACTTAAGAATATTTTGCCAGTCCCCATTCAAATTTGCAAAAAATCGCCTCACCCAAGCGACTTTAAGATAAAAGTTGAAAGATTTTAAATGAACCATTTTCAAACCTCCCTCCTTTTTATCTGCAATCGGTGTATCACGTTTGATTTTTTCTGTTTTCCCATCCCATATAAAATTAAAGAATAATCTGTTGATTTCATTCAACATGGATTGACAAATATTAGGTAAATGTAAGCAAATGAATCAATTTCGGAAGTGCAAGAGTCTTAATAACGGTAACCTTGCCAAGTAATGTTAGCTTCCTATGATGCCAACTTTTCAACAATTTTGAAATATCAATGATTTTTGCTCTTAAATTCAAACTGGGCATAGACTTTATATCTAAAGAGAAATTTAATTCTAAAACCTTAAAGTTTGAACAGGACCAGCTTAGATTTGTTTCAGGACATAAAACCAAGTCAGAATATCTCTTACTTCCAATCCAAACAACTTTTGTTTTAGTTGTATTTATCTTTAATCCTGAGACTTTGTGAAATTTTTCAAAACAAGAAAGGGTCTCTTTTAATGAATCTTCACTTCCATCAAGTGTAAGAAACGTATCATCTGCATACTGACTAATGAGTGGCAGATTCCCATTTATATTCACCCCTTTTATTTTTGGATTCCCTTTTAGCTGTATGGCAAGTAATTCCACCCCAATAATAAACAAATAGGGAGATAACGGGTCCCCCTGGCGACAGCCTCTTTCAAGGTTGAAAAATTGGGACATATTACCATTATTAATGACACAGCTGTTAGCATCTGCATAAAGCACATCAAACCATTTACAAAATGAAGGACCAAAATTAAAACTAATCAAAGCCTGCTTTAAAAAATTCCCATTCTATAGAATGAAAGGCTTTTTCAAAATCTACTAGTAATAACAATCCTTCTATTTAATTTTTTTTCTATATAGTGCATTAAATCATATAGAAGTCTAGTGTTCTCTCCTATGAATCTCCCTTTCATAAAGCCCTTTTGTGTGTCACTAATAATGGCGAACAGTACCTTCTTAGCTCTACCACCAAGAACTGAAAATGCAATTTTCATATCTGTGTTCATCAAGCTGATCGGTCGCCAGTTACCCATGTACTTTATATCTTTCCCTTCCTTAGGAAGACAAGAAATAAAACTTTGGTATTGAAAATTTGAAAAATGGCCCAACTCATATCCAAATTGCAGAGATCTAAAGACAAATGGACCAATATCTTTCCAAACAAATTTGAAAAAATCCACTGTAAATCCATCAGATCCAGGAGACTTTCCATTTTGCATCTGTTTTAAAGCTTCCCCACATTCCATATAAGATAAGTTTCCCTCACTAAGAAGTTTTTGTTCTGCACTGAGTTTTATGTCATGATTAAAAAATTGATTGTCATCATTACTGAATGACTTAGATGTATTAAGTGTCCTATAAAACTGCTCCTGTTCAAACAGTATTTTAGATTGATCAGAAATTTTATTTACTTGGTCATCAATGAGTTCAGTCATTGTTTTATCTAAGAAGGCTTTCTTTTCTAACTTACAAAAATAGTTAGTGCATCTTTCTCCATTCTCATGCCAATTTACCATTATAATACATGAATATGAGTCTTACATGAAGAACCACATGTACCCCTCAGCAAGGACATCACATATTGAAGAATTGATTGGGGAAACCCTAAAACATACACCCCCAAAACCAGGCGGAACACGCTATAAGGTAAGAATACCCTTATTTCCCCCGTATAGTGCAACTTATATTGGAATATTTCCCAAAATTGTTATTGTTTGTATTCTATGTTGATTTTTTTCATTGTTCAGTACAAAATTGTTATTATAGATATGCATTTGTAACTAGCATAGTGAAGATCAAGATACTCTTTTTTGGACAATAAAGGGTAACATTAAATTTAACTGAATATATAATTATGTGGTTTATGTGTTTTTCAATGAGATTTGGAAAGCCACGTCTGTATCTGGGACATACCTTACTAGTATACTAGTCCATGCTTTGAAGACTGCAGTAAAGTTTTGCTTAGAGTGTGGGTTAGATTGAGATGGTCTATTGATATGCAAATGTAACACATTATAAGAAATCAAGTTAGATCTGTTCGCGACATAATGTCGCAGTGACAACGTACAGATAGCTTATGTTTGAAATTCTAAAAAATTCGGCTTTGATGTATATATTGTAAAATAATTCTTATTGTCCCCCAAAAGGGCTTGTGTAAAGTAGTCTTACTGTACAATCATTGCAAGTCAATTTCCAAAAAAAAAAGACTGCTACTTCATACTAATTTTGGATCAAAGTTCTAAGTTCTTTATTTTTCCAATCAAGGCTCCCTGACGGGACATAATGACAACAATACGCAATATATTCACATTCATAACACATGAACATATTGATAAAAATAAAATTAAAATCATCACAAATAGTGGATGAGATTACCATGTCTATCATAGAATATATATCATACATATAATCTGGGAACAGTATATCTATGTTCCTGATATAATCGATTCATACAAAATATGATCACAACATAAAACATGTTATTGCAATTATATTTTTTTTTTTTAGAAATCAGTGAAGTTTTTTCAAAGTTTCATATCTTTGATTATACTGTTATTCCAGGATCATGAAATTGTTCTGTCTTTTAAGGGTTGTTTCTTACATTGACGAGCTAACAAGTGTTGGAAATAATAAAACTTGTTTCACAATATTTGTGATTTTACTTATTTCTACTTGTACATATGCAACAACTGTTAATCTTGAACACATTGGAGTTGTATAGCTTATCATTTATACATATTTTATTTGTAACTAAAAACTACAATTGCATGCTTGAAAATTAAGTTATAGATGTTTCATATCTTTTGGATAGTTTTGTGGTGTTTCGTAACTATATCATAGCTTTTGTTGAAAGCCTCGGCCTTATTATACCTCAGTCTGCCTTCATAGGTTTAATAACAACTGTATAGGTTAATGTCATGTTACTTTATTAATTAAATTCAGTAAATGCTAGAAATTAATCATGAAAGATCACAGGAACGTATAATTTAAATTGTTTATAATATTATTGATACGCTGTTTAATGTTTTGTTTTGGGTTCTCAATGGTAATACATAAACCAATTGGGAAAACAATGATGTATTAATTATGCACCGTTACAAAAATCCGAAATGAAACGATTTGCAGTCATAGCAGGAAATTAACTTACATTTTTCAAAAATAATATAATAGCCGTCTGTTTTGTATATTTTTTTGAGAGATTATTGTTTGGAGACCACTAAAAGAAGTTTATCATACAACTTATATATAATTTACATAATGATTTGATGATTAATAAAAAACGATAGATTTCAGTAATTTGTGGACCCACAGTTTAGGGGTCAAGATAATCGTGATAAATTTCAGGTATACATAATTATATCCTTTACTTCCGATGTCATCATGGTCATTGGTGTAAATGTAATTTATAATTTGTACAAATAGATGCAACTAATACTTACTTTCATTGCATATATTTTGATACAGAAAAACCTTTATATCACCAGTGTTTATTTCCTTTTTGTGTTTTTTTTTTGTAAACCAACTAAAACGTATTTTATCATTTACATGTAATCATTGTACAGTGCATGGTTGTCGTCTGTTTATGTAGTTTATACGTGTTTCTCGTTTCTCGTTTTTATATAGATTAGACCGTTGGTTTTCCCGTTTGAATGGAAAGGGTGACTGGGGAATAGAAGTATGATCACTTGGTCTTCTTCCGACCGGCAGTAAAACGCTAGACAAAGTGGGGCGTCCGTTTGGCTGTGCGGGATGTATCAAGTTTGCAGCCATGTCCGGTCAGAATGGGGACGTTAAATCCGATGTCTCGTGTAAAGAGAGTGCCACGCTTCCTGCACGTTAAGAACCCTTGCAACAACTCTTTGAGGGGTCCGTAGGTGGCCTGTTGCAAGGCAAAATTTCTTTCCCTATCCACTATACCCTCATTTTCAAGTGGTATTCAAAATTTCCCCGACCATCATCTAGTGGCCTCTATTACAAGACCTACCTATTGTTTTTATTGTTAACCTGTTCTCGTCCTGACCATGCATGAAATATTTGCCACTGGACGTTAAGCAACCAACAATCAATGGCAATCAACCGTTTGAATGGTTTTAAACTAGTAATTTTTGGGGCCCTTTATCTTGCTGTTCGGTGTGAGCCAAGGCTCCGTGTTGAAGGCCGTACCTTGACCTATGATGGATTACTTTTATAAATTATTACTTGGATGGAGAGTTGTCTCATTGGCATTCATGCCACATTTTTATATACCTATATATTATACTAATATTCGACAAATATCCCAACAGCATTCCTTCCGCCTAGGCATCATTAAAAGTGTCTCTATCGACCCTTTTATATTACAACATCTGCTATATCACCGTAGAAACTCCCTGTATCGGCCCTTCTTTACTTATAACATAATTTCCAGCTGATATGATCCCTCCATAAAGGCACAAAAATAGAGGATACCAAATGGACATACCAAAGTCCGAGTCGAAAATAAACTGCCAACGACATTGCTAATAGACAAACAGACAAACAGAATAAACAGAAGTTCATTAACAACATAGAAAACAAAACTTTGTAACACCACCTGCTGATTTGATCACTACCCCTTGACACCATAGAAAGAATCTATCTCTATTCTATGGTTTTTAAGATGATAGGCAAAAACGTGTAATGTTGGTAAAAATCGTCATTAAGGAGTAAATTCTCCTACAAGGAGTAACCTGATGATTTCGGAGTTTTGGCCTATTCAAGTTGTAGATCGTGTGTCTTGTTGACCATATTTGCTTATTTGTAGATCGTGTGTCTTGTTGACCATATTTGCTTATTTGTAGATCGTGTGTCTTGTTGACATATTTGCTTATTTGTAGATCGTGTGTCTTGTTGACCATATTTGCTTATTTGTAGATCGTGTGTCTTGTTGACTATATTTGCTTATTTGTAGATCGTGTGTCTTGTTGACCATATTTGCTTATATTTGTAGATCGTGTGTCTTGTTGGCCATATTTGCTTATTTGTAGATTGTGTGTCTTGTTGGCCATATTTGCTTATTTGTAGATCGTGTGTCTTGTTGACTATATTTGCTTATTTGTAGATCGTGTGTCTTGTTGACCATATTTGCTTATTTGTAGATCGTGTGTCTTGTTGACCATATTTGCTTATATTTGTATATCGTGTGTCTTGTTGACCATATTGGCTTATTTGTAGATCGTGTGTCTTGTTGACCATATTTGCTTATTTGTAGATCGTGTGTCTTGTTGACCATATTTGCTTAGATTTGTAGATCGTGTGTCTTGTTGGCCATATTTGCTTATTTGTAGATCGTGTGTCTTGTTGACCATATTTGCTTATTTGTAGATCGTGTGTCTTGTTGACCATATTTGCTTATATTTGTAGATCGTGTGTCTTGTTGACCATATTTGCTTATTTGTAGATCGTGTGTCTTGTTGACCATATTTGCTTATTTGTAGATCGTGTGTCTAGTTGACATATTTGCTTATTTGTAGATCGTGTGTCTTGTTGACCATATTTGCTTATTTGTAGATCGTGTGTCTTGTTGACCATATTTGCTTATTTGTAGATCATGTCTTGTTGACCATATTGTTTATTTGTAGATCGTGTGTCTTGTTGACTATATTTGCTTATTTGTAGATCGTGTGTCTTGTTGACCATATTTGCTTATATTTGTAGATCGTGTGTTTTGTTGGCCATATTTGCTTATTTGTAGATTGTGTGTCTTGTTGGCCATATTTGCTTATTTGTAGATCGTGTGTCTTGTTGACTATATTTGCTTATTTGTAGATCGTGTGTCTTGTTGACCATATTTGCTTATTTGTAGATCGTGTGTCTTGTTGACCATATTTGCTTATATTTGTAGATCGTGTGTCTTGCTGACCATATTTGCTTATTTGTAGATCGTGTGTCTTGTTGACCATATTTGCTTATTTGTAGATCGTGTGTCTTGTTGACCATATTTGCTTAGATTTGTAGATCGTGTGTCTTGTTGGCCATATTTGCTTATTTGTAGATCGTGTGTCTTGTTGACCATATTTGCTTATTTGTAGATCGTGTGTCTTGTTGTCCATATTTGCTTATATTTGTAGATCGTGTGTCTTGTTGACCATATTTGCTTATTTGTAGATCGTGTGTCTTGTTGACCATATTTGCTTATTTGTAGATCGTGTGTCTTGTTGACCATATTTGCTTATATTTGTAGATCGTGTGTCTTGTTGCCATATTTGCTTATTTGTAGATCGTGTGTCTTGTTGACCATATTTGCTTATTTGTAGATCGTGTGTCTTGTTGACCATATTTGCTTATTTGTAGATCATGTCTTGTTGACCATATTGTTTATTTGTAGATCGTGTGTCTTGTTGACTATATTTGCTTATTTGTAGATCGTGTGTCTTGTTGACCATATTTGCTTATATTTGTAGATCGTGTGTCTTGTTGGCCATATTTGCTTATTTGTAGATTGTGTGTCTTGTTGACCATATTTGCTTATTTGTAGATCGTGTGTCTTGTTGACTATATTTGCTTATTTGTAGATCGTGTGTCTTGTTGACCATATTTGCTTATTTGTAGATCGTGTGTCTTGTTGACCATATTTGCTTATATTTGTAGATCGTGTGTCTTGTTGACCATATTTGCTTATTTGTAGATCGTGTGTCTTGTTGACCATATTTGCTTATTTGTAGATCGTGTGTCTTGTTGACCATATTTGCTTAGATTTGTAGATCGTGTGTCTTGTTGGCCATATTTGCTTATTTGTAGATCGTGTGTCTTGTTGACCATATTTGCTTATTTGTAGATCGTGTGTCTTGTTGACCATATTTGCTTATATTTGTAGATCGTGTGTCTTGTTGGCCATATTTGCTTATTTGTAGATCGTGTGTCTTGTTGACCATATTTGCTTATTTGTAGATCGTGTGTCTTGTTGGCCATACTTGCTTATTTAAGATTCTATCTATCTATCATATTTTTTCAGATACTAGGCCGAAAATGGTAAAAATTATTACCAAAGTGCAATAACTCCAATAAATGGCCGTCAGACAATTTTAATGTCGATATTGTCTTGCTGATCACTTTGGCTGATTAGAGTATTTCTCTCTCTATATATATATATATCACCATCATTGATGGCGATCCGATGGATACATCTGTTGTAGAGTTGTCACTGACTCAGACGTATATATATATATATATATATATATATATCTAGAATGGATTTACGATACTGGGAAAAAAACACAAAAATAGGAGTCGTTGGACGATTTCTACCACATATAGTTATTGTAGATATTGTCGTGGTGATATATTTGGTATGTAAAGTTTCTCTTTATCTACTGTAGGTTACAGAAATCAGGCAACATGAAAAAAAACCCCGGTAAAATTGGTCAATTTAGGACAATTACTCTCATAAGAAGTTGACTGACAGTTTTGAAGTAAATAGACTCTAGATATGTCTCAATATTTTGAACAAATTTAGGACAATTACTCTCATAAGAAGTTGACTGACAGTTTTGAAGTAAATAGACCCTAGATATATCTCAATATTTTGAACATTTATGTTTCTGACAGATTCTCTCCATTCATAGTGCTCAGTCTTTGATATAATAGTCCAAACTTGCATTTTACTCCCTAAGTTCTATTTCAAGCCATGTCAGTTAAGTTGAATGACAGGCTGTGTCATCGGACAAAATTTTGAAACTAGATACCCTAATGATGACTCTGGCCAAGTTAGTGTAAATAGTTATCAAAGGTACCAGGATTATAATTTAGTACGCCAGACGCGCATTTCGTCTACATAAGACTCATCAGTGACGCTCATATCAAAATATTTATAAAGCCAAACAATTACAAAGTTGGAGAGCATTGAGGATCCAAAATTCCAAAAAGTTGTGCCAAATACGGCTAAGGAAATCTATGCCTGCCCAGTATACGTAGTTTCAGAGGAGAAGATATTGTCAAAGTTAGACCAAGTGAGCTAAATAAAAGTTAACCCTAATAGTTTGTTTTCTTGATATCAAAATTAATTTAGAACAATCATTATCTAACATTTTAAAGAATATATCCGGATGATGGCAAGTTTCAATGAACCTTGCTTCAACTGAGGCATGAACTAATAGAATCTCTGTATATATCCTTATTTTCTCCAATTGAAATGCAAACTATTATTTACTTAAACATTTAATTCGCTTCGTGTGTAGTATTTTGAAAATCATATTGATTCACTGTATTTGAAATCAGACATTGACCTATGTATATTCGTTTTTCATTGTACCTGTAAATGCAGCACGTACGGGGCGCCGAATGGGACTCTTGTGGTTTTGTACTCAAAATTCAATTTTGTACGGACAAAAGTGACTTTTGTTCAACAAAAATAAGTTCAGTTTAACAAAATTTGTATCATACTACAAATTTAAAATTTTGTCATACAAAATTATCTATCAGCGGACAAAAGTCACTTTTGTCATGACAAAATTCATTTTTGTTACACAGACTTGAATTTTGTTACCTAATTTGAAAATTGGGCGACAAAAGTCAATTTTGTATTCAAATTAGTTTAGTTTGGTTTCTGTGAACTAATTTGCATACAAAATCGACTTTTGTTACACAAAATTGACAAAAATGAATTTTGTCTCAACAAAATTGACAAAATTGACTTTTGTCTCAACAAAATTGACAAAATTGAATTTTGTCTCAACAAAATTGACAAAATTGACTTTTGTCTCAACAAAATTGACAAAATTGACTTTTGTCTCAACAAAATTGACAAAATTGACTTTTTTTTTAGACAAAATTGACAAAATTGACTTTTGTCTCAACAAAATTGACAAAATTGAATTTTGTCTCAACAAAATTGATTTTTGTCTCACGAAAGTCAATTTTGTCTCACGAAAGTCAATTTTGTCTCATAAAAGTCAATTTTGTTGTTACAAAATTGAATTTTGTCGTCACAAAAATGAATTTTGTCGTCACAAAAATGAATTTTGTCGTCACAAAATTGACTTTTGTCTCAACAAAATTGACAAAATTGACTTTTGTCTCAACAAAATTAACAAAATTGACTTTTGTCTCAACAAAATTGATTTTTTGTCTCAACAAAATTGACAGAATTGACTTTTGTCTCAACAAAATTAACAAAATTGACTTTTGTCTCAACAAAATTGATTTTTGTCTCAACAAAATTGACAGAATTGACTTTTGTCTCAACAAAATTAACAAAATTGACTTTTGTCTCAACAAAATTGACAAAATTGAATTTTGTCTCACAAAAGTTAATTTTGTCTCACAAAAGTCAATTTTGTCTCACAAAATTGAATCTTACCTCACACAATTGACTTTTGTGATTTAATCAGGTAACAAAAGTCAATTTTGTATGCAAATATGTTTATATTTGCATACATTTTAGACAAAAGTCAATTTTGTCTCACAAAATTGAATCTTACCTCACACAATTGACTTTTGTGATTTAATCAGGTAACAAAAGTCAATTTTGTATGCAAATATGTTTATATTTGCATACATTTTAGACAAAATTGACTTTTGTCATGACAAATATGAATTTTGTCTACAAAAATGAATTTTGTCTACACAAAATTGAAGTTCTCACAAAACAAGTCTGTAGCACATAGTTTTGTAAGACAAAAATGATTTTGTTATGACAGAATTGAATTTTGTACAAAACCACAAGAGTCCCATTCGGCGCCCCGTAGTACGATGTCATGCTCTCTTTGTGCTTGTTCTGAACTATTCATGTCTATGTTTACCGTTTAGTCTATCAAATGATTAGAATATTATAATTTCTTGAATAGAATAACAGCCACGTACTTTATGATTTGGAAAGGGGGTAAACAAAATATATTGCATACCAATATTTCATTATACATGCAACGTTAGATATTGCTACTACCAGGAAAAATAGCGTTAAGTAAATATTTGACGGGAAAATTTTTATAGAAATGCTGAAATAAATATTTCAAATTATACATGAAAATAAAGATTGATTCTTAAGCTTTCACATTATGATAGAGAAAGAATAAAAAAATAATATTCAGGCATAGGCTTAGGAAGACACAGATTATCCGTAAAACGTATACTTTGCGTTGTCCCATGTAACACACTGGCTGGAAACGTAAAACTCGAACAATTCGCGAAATGTTCACGCAACTCTTTGAAATTTTGCATGAACATTCTATGACGTGATATATTTCAGTATTGGTTAACATGGCTGTCTCCATCTAAAATTTGCATACATATTTACAAAAGAATATGATGTACGGAAATGTCCCATCGGAAATTTAATTTGGAAACTTGAAACATTTCAGTTCAAACATAAAATTTTGACAGATAATTCATTAAATTGTAAGCACTTTCGTTTTGTACTAAGTGTAAGCTCCCAAAATTCGAATTGAAAAAATAAATTGAGCTACATATTCAATTCAAAGCAATAGATTTGCAATGTCTTGCGGAAATGTCCGAGTTAAACTTTCATGCCTTCACAAAACTTTAACGGCCAAAAAAACAGAGATTTGATTTCGCGAAGATTATTTTTCGGCTTTGATAACTATACCAATAAAAAGTACTTTTAAAGTTCAAGTTGGTACACCAAATAGCATTACGATTACAGGGTTATCTATAAAAAATACGGAATAATGAAAATGTCTTGCAAGTTTGTCCGTTATCTTGATTTGACGTCGCCACAAGCGTAATATGCTGGGGACGGCATGAACTGAATTCGCGTGTTCCTTCCTCCACTAATTATACTGTCCTGCTTTTAACAAAACGAAACGATGAACACATTACAAAAATACACATCTATAAGACGATCAAAAAGTAAGAAAACTTCAGTATCGTAACTATAATAAAATTTTCTTGCACCAGATGCGCATTTCGACAATACATGTCTCTTATAAGCTATTGTATGTCACTGCTTGAATAAAATCATACTCGGGTTGAATATATAATGCAGCAATATTCCTCCAAAAACACATAATTACTAGAGTAAAATTGAATATCCTATGCTGATTATAAAATTATAAAATCATATTGGATTGGATTCTAACGGCATTTATACTTGTGTGTTATACTTTGCATTTATTCAAAAAGAAAAGCAGGAGGAATAAGAGAGTGCGCGTTTCCAATTTAACGTCATTTTTCTGTTACACTAAAAGGTAGCAATATCTGACGTTGCGTTAACATAAGGCGTCGGTCCGACGTTCGTAAACTCTTCACTTATTAAGCATCTACCTGAAACCAGTATCCATGATTGAAGGGAAACTCGAAGGCCGTAACTAGGCATCTTATTTTAGTGAGGCAAAATAATTGAGCCGAGCGAAGCGAGGTGAAATTTTTTTTTCGAGGGTATGAAATGAATGGTGCAAAATCCTGCATTCTAGGCATTTTTAGAGAGTTTGATAATGTTTTGAATTTGGACACTTTTAATATAAATTTTTCATATTTTAAGACTTTTACTAACACCAAATTTTTAACAACTTTATTTAAATTTATATGTAAGATAATCATCCAAATATCACTGATTTGATTCTGCTGCCAGAACATAGAACAAACATCGATTCAGTAGAGTTTGTCAAATTTTTCTATGACCGGTTCAGTCAAATCGTTTCAGAATTATAATTTGGTCTGCTGATATCCTTATCGCGATGAACATGGAGCATGGCAAGACCGCACAATCTCTCGCCACTCATGCATGCATGCCCTTTTCAAAGTTTTCAGTCGTTTCAGGGCAGTCGGTGTTTCTAAAGGTGCACATAATAATCAACACAATGATCAATGTCTTCTTCCAATTCCTTCTCCATCAGCAATTCGGTAGCAGCATCGGTAGTAACAGTTTTGTTTGCAAATGTGAATTAAGCTTTCCTGTAAGCACCATCATACAGTCGCAGTTACAAATATTCAACTCGCTTTTATGCTGACAAAGAGTAGACAAACTAGGGATAGAATGAAATAAGATACATGTATATGATTCTTTCTATAGAGTAAGTATATTTGATATGGGTACAGGGGAATTGGAATGGAGTTTATGACGTTTACATGTAGGTCCGTAATTTCAAATTATTTCTGGAAATAGTTGGTGGTATTTTAGTTCCAGAATCTATAAATTTAGGGGTTAGGGGTTGGGGTATCCGATTTCGGCCGAAACCCCGAATATAAAGAAACGAAATTCCGTAGTCCCGAATAAGTAAAGACAAAATCCTGTGTTAAAGGTTCTACCATTCCTCAATAAAATCAAATTGGAATATGGGATACCGGGTATTCTTTCAATTTTTAAGGTTAAAGAAACATGGATAAAAACTAATCCATGCATGCTTCATATAATTTATATTTTATTCATCTGTAAAGAGAAAGATTAAAGTTCGTGAAATGAATACGCAGACAGCACTGCCCCCTTGCGATGCCCAGTACTTGATTTGTCAAAAGTTGGTGAAACGGAGAAATGAATATGCACTTGAATTGCCTCACTTGCCTCAAGGGTAGTTACGGCCTTGAACTCCGTTAGGGAGCTACCGTTTGATTTTTATGGGGGGGGGGGGGGGGGGGGGCTAGGATGAAAAATTTTGTCCTGCATTTTTTTTTTAGTTGTAATCTCTGTCCTGCCTTTTTATTTTTCACTCTATTCGGTCCTGCATTTTTTTTTATTAGTTTATCCTGACTTTTTTTTTTACCTTAATTGTCATCCTGCCTTTTTTTTTTGCAAAGGGTCTCATCCTGCCTTTTTTTTTTTACTCAAAACTCCTGTCCTGCCTATTTTTTTCAAATTTCATCCTAGACCCCCCATAAAAATCAAATGGTAGCTCCCTTAGTTTTCCATTGCTGAAGCATATATTAAAAAGATCTTTACATGTCATTTTTCATATCAAATGTATTATCAGACCTTTTTAATCTTAAGTTTATTGTTCAACAAGGCTGTGGTCAAACAAATTTTATGAGTAGTTTTAATACCGAGGGTGTGTCTTGTTTTGTTAGTTCTCATTGGTTTGAAGTTTTAAGACCCTTCATTTTTGGCCATTGGAAAACTTCCCGCCAAAGTGTTTCAAATATCACTTTGTCTTCAAACTAACAAGATGGACACAATTTACAGAAGCAAAAGATTTACGATGTAAACTTTGAAACTGTTCGTGAAGCCACAAAAACCCAAGGTAAATATTCACCTTTGATATGCTTCCAGATTATTTTCATTGTATGGATTATTCAGAACACCGCTTTTAAAATCTTTTCTCAAAAATTTTGGATATGAAAACAGAAGACCATCTGAAGAAATTTGAGAAGCTGGTTCGTGTTCATTTATCGTTCTGAAATTAGAATATGCATGAAATATTTGCAACTGTACGTTAAGCAACCAACAATAAACTAGACTGGGTTGGTAACTTGTAAAAGTTACACCAACTGAAAAGAAATATTCATTTTAATATAGATAGCATATGTTTTGCTCAACTATCGATAGCAAAGTTTTGAAAATTCTTATTTTTATTTTTTTCGTATTTTACTGATAAATGGACTTATATTTTTTTTACAGTTAACATGAAGATGCAGCCTGGGGTTGAAGTGTATATATGATTAAGCTATATTTCAAAAGGTAAAAGAACTTGATTCTTCATATCTGTCCTTGGTCTACTTTTCAGTTTATCAGTTTTCGTGGTAAAACTTAAAAATTTGAATGCAGGTTCTTTGAGCCTCATGCTACAGATTTTACTGTTCTTTAACAAGTTAAAAAGAATTCCCTTGAGGGCAGTTCTTTGTTATCTGAGCAAATTCAGTTACATATTTTTTTGCAATACTTTTGTCAGGTGAAAATATTTGGCTACACGGCTGGTTACTTAAGTGTGAAGTGAGTAGATTTGAGTGTATAAATTATCATGTGATCAACAGGTTAGAATTGGGCTTCATTTTAGTTTAAATTGATCTTTACTTGGACAAACCCCTGTGTTTTTCCTTAAAAAAAATTTGGGACATCAAATGAGTTCAAAGTTATAGAAGATTTAAGGTATCATTTATTTATCATAAATTTCTTTAATGTGATCTGTTTTGTTTGATTTACTACTAGAGATGTAAAACATCTTCTTAATGTCTGTGCATGTCTATGTATCTACAAGCTTTACTTGAGTTACAGCATAGAGCTTTTACTTTAACCATTTAAGATTCATGATTGATTGTTGGCTGCATAATGTCCAGTGGCAAATATAACAAGAAGAATAGAGCTCACATTAATGTATCTGTCTAGGGAACAATAACCAATCAAATTTGGGTAAAGTTTTTGAACTGGTTGGCAAAACTTACTGAAAACGTCTATGTTGAAAACCTTGGTATTGTAGGGTCAATAGACTCAAAAATATTGAGTCTATGGGAGCAACATTGGTAAATCAAAAAAGGAGTATGTTCGGTAAGATCCTAAAATGGCCCCCTTTTTTTGCGTAAATTTCGAATTGGGATTTATTGACCAATATCACAATAAATTATAGCTAAGACAGTGACTAGATAGGAAATAAGCCTTTTTGTTGAAAATTTTACGATTCTGCGTTTCATTATGACGTCACAAGTTGTACTCATATTGATCTTTCACCAAAAAATCAATAAAAATGGGAAATTTTTCATAGATTATTGGACAGGAAACATAGAGTGCATACATCGACAACAAAGATCTTTTGAAATAATGTTTGTGAAGACATTTTACATATCTTGTTTGAATATTAAGTTTGTCGACAACTGCGCTCTATGTTTCCTGGTCCTTAATTTGGTTGAAATGCAGCTGATTTTGTCAAATTTCACCAAAATCCCTTATCTTGACCTGCTTGGGATGTAAAAATCAACGTGTTAGAATTAAACTTTGACAAAAACAGTTCTGTTTAACTTTCTCACATGGCTTTAAGGCAACTTAAAACTTATATTGTCTTGTAACTATGAACTTTATAATTGGGGCCAAATATGGCCCTTACCGAACTTACTCCTTTCCCAACAAAACTTTAGGGAAGGTGTATGGGTACAGTAAACACACATACTTTTTTGTTTGCAACATATTTTCTGGAATAATTTTAATATTAAATGTTTCTTTTCAGTACATTGTCACTACAAAATTAGTAATCTAAAATCTAAATTGATATTCAGATGCATCTAGGAAAGCAAGACAGTATATCAACTTCATTTCACAAACATGTTGATTTTCCCTTGTTACAGTAGACCAAGTGAATACAGGTATAGTCAAATAGTTTATTACAAAACTTAATCAATTTTTTTTATACCATTCAGATTACTAGCAGGTTTATCTGATAATATATTGTACTAAATGTATATTAACAATTAGATTGTAAGTTTCTGTGGTGATCTAAACTAAATTTACCTAAAAAAAAAAATCATAAATGTTTGAGACCAAAAGCTTCTGGATTAGTTTTTTGATGATGAATTTCTCGCAAAATTCTTTTTGATAAACTTTTCTCAGATTTGACTACTATTATGATTTGGACATTAAAGTATACAGCGGTATTCATCTTTAATAGACCTAGTGCTACAGTTTAATAGGTAAACAAAGAATATGCACACAGGAATATCCATCCAGAACACAAAATCAGTACATAGACAGCATAAATAAATGAACAAAAGAAAGGAACAGTGCTTTTATTGCTGTTCTTCATCTCATACATAATCAATTTGCACAAAATTTATCATTTTCACTCAAAAGTTTGAATTATAAGTTTTTAAAAAAAATTAAATTTATGAAAATATACTTTTTATTGCTATTGATATACAAGTAATTTATACAGACATACATTTTATCAATGAAATTTATCATTATAAGTTATAATAAGGTAATATAAGTTAAGTACTCTTTTTTAGCTCACCTTGGCGTCTGTTGTTGTCGTCTGTAGTCTGTCGTGGTTAACTCTTACAAAAAATCTTCTCCTCTGAAAATACTGAGCCAAATTAAACCAAACTTGACCACAATCATCGTTGGGGTATCTAGCTTTAAAAATGTGTGCGGTGCCCTGGCCAACCAACCAAGATTTATAAAGAATGATTATTATTATTATTATTATACAGTATTTATAACAGCGCATTATATAATATTAAAATTACCCTAAGCGCTTTACAATATATTTCCATATACATATATAAGTATTAACAATAAAATATAAAAGCCCATGTTTAAAACTTTTTAAAACAAAAACATTTGAAAATAATATAGAGTTTTAAGTTATATTCTTTCATATTTATTAAAAAGAAATGATGTTTTAGAGGAGGCAACAACTGAGCAGAGAGCAGAAGAGAGATTGATGACCTTGAAGAGTAAGCAATGTGAACAGTAAGACAGCTGTTAAGTATATCTGGGGTTACCAAATATTATGGTAAGAACCTCATCTATAATCAAACTTGGTAAGTATTCTTTTTGTTGGTTAAATATTATGTATCATTATGAAAAAAAGGGGATGTAGGGTATAAATCAACAAGGCAGCTAGCTACCCAATGAAAATAAATAACCAAAGACATCTACAGGTCTTCAACTATAGACTGATGTTTATACAATACATGAACTTGTTAATCATCCAAAGTCTAAAAGATTTGTGAATAAAATGAACAGACTAACAAATAACTTACATACACACCAATATCTGACCTAAGCTCATGAGCATGTTGCATGGTGAAACTTTTTTTATATAAGGACCACCCTTTTTGTGCAATGCCTAACCAAACTACAAAATTTCATACAGAAAACTTTTCAAATTGAAGGGTTTCAAATTTTGAATAAGCTAATTTGTTCTTTTAAAAAATAAAATGCCAGATGCAATTAACAAACAACAAAATATTTGGAAACCTGGACTCCTCCGCAAGAGAAAAATGTCACTCTTATTATTGAGGAAAATGGCCACTACCTCAATGGTCTTTAAAATTAATTCAGTTGCTCTGGTCATTTTTCAAAATTTAACAGGTGGATGGAGTTGTTTGATGAAGCTTACCTTTAATCAATGGGAGATTACTATGACCACATGGATCATAATTCTGAAAACTTATCCTGAAATTCTGAGCTTAAAAATTTGAAATCCTGAGGTCCTGAATTTAAATAAATTTTAATCCTGACATCCCGAAATTTGAAAAAAAGAATTCCCGGATCTTGAAAAGGTCAATCCCAAAATCCCGAGCTCAAAAACACCCAATCCCGGAGTCCTGATATAGGTCCTATCTACCCTCATATCTATAATTGATAACTAAGATAAAAGAAATACAGAAATTGTTTACATTAAATTGCCTTTTGCCATGCTTTCATCAACAAAAGATTTTTTTTTTTTATTTTCCAAAATAAATTTCAAGGCTAAGATGTAGGATGCCATTCTTCTAACAAAATACCACAGCATGGAGACCCAAATCAGCACACTAAAATGTCCAATGTGTGTCCTACATCTTGAAATAAATATCATTTTATAAATGTTCAAATATCTTCAAAAACATTTTTTTTTTTTTTTTTTTTTTACTCATTTCTACTCTGTTGAGACTATTTCACTAGCACTGCACTTTGACTTTGACAAAGACAACAAAATGTTTATTGAAGTTGAATGGCCTTAGTGATGACTTGGTTGAGGACATGGAAAGCATTTTGTCATTGTTGGTTGTTTTATGGGCTTTGACCTCTTGAGTCATAAAGACCTTATGTATGTTAGTTCCATTGAAATGTTCAATGCATTGTCAATGCTAAACATTTGATTGACTTTGACAGATTTTTTTTTAGTTTCTGAAGAGTATAAATGAGTTTCAACAAAATGCAGCATAACTTTTTCTACATAAGAAGATTTGATTTTAATATTTTCACCAAATTTACTGTTGATAGCAAGGCTTATGGTTTGTGCAATACTAGAATATGCTTTTTTTCACAAGGAGCTTGTCACTTTCACTCAAAAAACATTAAAGAATCCATCAAATTTGTAAAGCTAAGCTTAAGGTTTGATATGTTACACACATAGGAGCTTGAAATTGTTAAAAAAAAATTACTGAAGTATCTTGTGTATTTTAGTCAGCTTCCATTCACTTTTTAAAAGTTTGAAAAAATGCATTAAGATAATTTATCACTTAAAGAGGCATTTGCTATAAAAAAAAAAAAGACAATAAATAACAGCACTTCATTTTTGATAAACATAAATTAAAGTAGAATAATGAAGTAATGACATGCAATTAGCAAGTAGATATAGGAAGATGTGTTGTGAGTGCCAACGAGACAACTCTCCATCCAAATAACAATTTATGAAAGTAAACCATTATAGGTCAATGAACGTCCTTCAACACGGAGCCTTAGCTCACACCGAACAACAAGCTATAAAGAGCCCCAAAATTACTAGTGTAAAACCATTCAAACGGGAAAAACCACGGGTAGCAGTCTGTTTAGTTAAATTTTGTAAAAATGAGCTAAAAACTTTGAATATTTATTATTTTTTTCCAAGACTATAATTTAACCTCATTTTGGTCTGTATACATGCAACATTTAATAGGTACCATTGTAGTAGAAGGTTGCTCAGCTTGGTCAGATAATAAAAAGAACAGAATGTCAAAATAAAAAAATGAAACAGGGGAGCCACCGCACACAACAGGTTTGGTGACTGGTTTTTCCAACAAAAAATATGAATCTTATACAAAATTGAAAATAATGTCAGAGACAACAACCCAACCAAAGAGCAGAAAACAGCCAAAGGCCACTAATGGCTCTTCAACTCGACCAGAAAATTCAGCATCAGGAGGCAGGTTTCAGCAGGTCCTACACAAAAATGTGTACTAGTTCGGTAAAAGTGGATGTCATACTAAACTCAAAAAAATATAAATGAACTAAATTTAAAAAACATACAAGACTAACAAAGGCCAGAGGCTTCTAACTAGAGACAGGTGCATAAATACAGTGGGTTAAATAGGTTTGAGAGATCTCAACCCACACCTATACCTCTAGGAGCCAATGTAGAAAAAACAAACACACAGCAATTCACACAGTAAAACTCATTTAAAAAGAAGTCTGTGTCCCATGTCAGAAAAGGTAACATAAGAAACAGACTAACTAAGCCAAATGGCAATAGTTTTGGTATTTTTACAGCAGTGACAATGCTAACTTTCATGGAAAAATAAAGTAAAAAAAGTTGATTAAAAATAAAATATTTAAATTTTGAATTTTACTTTAAAGAAAATAAAATAAAGTTTAATTGATTTTGTTCTTATAAGCCCAAATGTAATTTGGATATGTATTTATATTTCATTTCAGAGTTCACCAACAGATGTTTAATTCTATAATTTTGATTTTTGTAGATTGCAGCAGGGGGATGTTACAGTCATAGACCTTGAATAGACTCCGTTGTACTAGACCAGGGAGGGTAGCCTATAGTTTCCGCAGCACTATACAATAGTAACAAGATCACTCTACCATGAGCTTGTTAAAGGGCCCGTTTGATGAAAGTGACACCAACGTTCTCCAAAAGACTACAGATTTTTTTTGCAGATGCAGCAGGGAGGATGTTTCAGTCATTGACCCATTTGATGGAAGTGACACCAACGTTCTCCAACACTAATAATTTACAATTTTTTTTTGTTGTAGATGCAACCTCAATCATAGACCCCAGAGTATGGCTTGGTTGTAACAGATGAAGAAAAGTGGCATATAGATTTCTGTATGTCCATTTCTTTGTATAAAAGTGACAAATTACTAATCTTTCTTCTTCATATCCATTTCAGAGTTCTTACAAAGATGTATAGGTATACAATATTTATTATTTTTGTCTTTTTGTGTGTTTTTGTCAATGAGAGAAAACATACAGAACAAATCAATCAGAAGTATTAACTGGTGTAATTTGAGACAGAACACCCTGGAACACAAAATATATCCTACCTCACAAAATTTAACACAACATCTTATTTTCACCGTTTTTCATTGAAGCAGCACACACAGTGTAATCAAGAATGTATGCATGTCCTTGAACATCTAGAAATAGAATATCTCTAATAGTAAACAGTCCAGTATAATGATCAACAACAGCTACACTAAAAATAAAGTAAAAAAGTCAATTAAAAAAAAATATATATTTAATTTTTAAAATTTACCTCAACGAAAAAAAAAAAAGTTTAATTGATTTTATTCTTATATGTGTAATGTTGTATATGTATTTATATTTCATTTCAGAGTTCACCAACAGATTTATAATTCTATAAATTTGATTTTTGCAGATTGCAGCAGGGGGATGTTACAGTCATAGACCTTGAATAGACTCCGTTGTACTAGACCAGGGAGGGTAGCCTATAGTTTCCGCAGCACTATACAATAGTAACAAGATCACTCTACCATGAGCTTGTTAAAGGGCCCGTTTGATGAAAGTGACACCAACGTTCTCCAACACACTGATTTTGTTTTACAGATGCAGCTGAGAGGATGTTTCAGTCACGGCCCCATTTGATGGAAGTGACACCAACGTTCTCCAACACTAATAATTTACAATTTTTTGTTGTTGCAGATGCAAACTCAGTCATAGACCCAGAGTATGGCTATGATGTAACAGATGAAGAAAAGTGGCATATAGTTTTCTGTATGTCCATTTCTTTGATGGAAGTGATAAATTACTAATCGCTCTTATTCATATCATTTCAGAGTTCTTACAAAGATGTATGGGTATACGGTATTTATTATTTCCGTCTTTTTGTGTATTTTTGTCAATGAGATAAAACACACAGAAAAAATCAATCAGAAGTATTAACTGGTGTACAAATTTGAGAAGGAACACAAGAAATATCCTACCTCACAAAATTTAACACACCAGACATCTTAATTTTCACCTTTTTTCAATGAAGCAGCACACACAGTCTAATCAAGAAGGTATCCATGTCCTGGAACATCTGGGAATAGCATATCTCTAATGGTATTTCCATAATATAATCCTCAAAATTCAAACAGTGAGGTATAATGATTAACAAGATCATACATAAAAAAAAGAGGGATACCAAGGGGCCAATCTAAAACCATGTGGTGAAAAAAGACATGACAACACATAAACAAAAGAAGTGACGGAAAATGTCTACACTGATAACAAAATATTGTACAGCAACAACCCAACCATAGACCTGAGAGGTTCTCAGGCACCAAACACCAATCCAAACAAAGACCAGGGATGATCTCCAGCACCAAGCACCAACCAAAACAAAGAACAGGCATGAACTATGGCAAAGAGCACCTACCCAACCAAAGACCTAAGAGGTTTTCAGGCACCATGCACCAACCAAACTAAAGAGCCAGGGATGATCTCAGGCACCAAGTACCAACCTTTCCAAAGACCAGGGATGATTTCAGGCACAACACACCAACCTTACCAAAGACCAGGAATGATCTCAGACACCAAGCACCAACCAAAAAAAAAAGGGTGATCTCAGGCACCACAGAATGGTAGCAAGTATTTGATATGTTAACTTATTTACTAATTGTTTAAGTTAAATGTTGTTTTTTTTTCATTCTTTGCTCCATTTTTTCTATCAAAAATTGTCAAAATGCAACATGAATGTTTTATGTGTTTTTTCATCTCTTTCTTCAAAATGTTTTACTAAAATATAATAAGTAAATAATTTCTTGAATAGAAAAAAAAATGGAAATGTTAATTTACTTTAATCAACGAATGAAAAAAGAAATGTTCAAACCTTTTTCATGCATAACCAAATTATTAAATGTGTTAAATAAAAGATTATAAATAACAAATTTCTATATTTTTTGGAGTAAATTAAGATATGCTTCTATGAATTTTTACAATTGAACTGTTCAAAAATTTAAAAATTTAATAATTTATCTTTTTTTACAGAAAATATAATGACTCGGGTTTACATGAAAACACTGATAGCTTGAATGACAGTAGCATAGGTGGATCCAGGGAGCCTTTCCCCCCCCCCCCTTTTGTGGGAAGATTATATAAGGAATCACTGTAGCATGACTGGAACTCATGAAAAGTTCTGGATTCGCCACTGAGTAGTGAAATGAAAATTCACTAAATTAGAAGGGGAGGTAACTCGTATGAAATGAGGGTTTCGACGATATGGTATTTCAACTAAGTGATGCAATTTTGCTCAAAATTTGTGAAGTAAAATTCAGGAACACTATACCAAGATCAAGATTCATGTATATTTTACACTTGGGAAAGTTGAGGGGGTACGTTATTAAACCTAGGGTATTTTGTTATTAAATTATACTTAAATGTGATACTATCTGAATTGAAATCAGTTTGCCCAGGTGAAAAAGCCTCCTTCACTATTTTATGGTAGAAGCATTTAGTAATTGGGAAAATGTGATTGAATTTGATTCTGAGTTTCTGAAATTAGTTAATATTTATATATAAAACAAAATCATTTATGATTATCACAAATATTCACCATCAAAATTTTTAACAATGTTTCTGGATTATGATGAGCCATTTTTAATTATAAAAGTTTTCCTCATGTTATTTATTACAGAAGCCAAATGATCATTTGATTAATAATAGCCAAGTACATAACACCTTCTTTTTTCTCATAATTAAAAAAATATCGAGATGAATATGCCAATATAAATCCAAGTGGTACATAATATTACATTCTTGTCGGTAGATTCTTGAATAATTTAAGTTTCATTTAATATTTAAAACTTACCAAAAAGTATTTTCCTTTAGAACATATTCAGTTTGAATACATAAATGACAGTATTTTTAGTAAGCATTTCATGAGAACAAAGTAGTTAGAATTTTGACCGGGAAAAAAATTAAAAAAAATTTGGGCATTCAATAGTGATGTATAGATACAATTTAGAAAGTACTATACAAACTGGAAATTAAATACAAAACTCAGAAAGAAGATTGATTTGATTTGATTACAACATACACAAAAAGCCTCCCTTATTATTTCTTCTGGAATGCAGTAAAATGATTTGCCCATCAATTTCAGTAGTTCAATTTGGCATACTTTAATATGTAACAACAGTCGAAGCTAAAAAAAAGAGGTTGGAGATTAACCCAGAGTGGAAAGCCCGCTTATTTGATTTGTTTATAATATTTTGTCAAATTGATTAATGTAGAAATGGTGGTAGTTGAAATAACTTTAGATGAGGTTTATTAAGTTGTAAAACATTGAAGGTCGTTGGGTCCAATGATCAACTGATATTAATAAAAACATTTTTAAACATTGTCTTGTTTGCATTGCCAGTGCTTTTGGGTGGTTGAAATTGGGTTTGCATAGCAATTCATGCAATTTTTGGTGGTACACTTGTTTAAAAGGATTAAAACTGAAATTTCAGATTTGTAATTAAACAATTTCCCCAATTTTTTTACTGTTTTCAATACATCTTGATTGTCATATTGGAGAATAACATAGTACATTTGTACTTGAAACTAAATTTAGGTCATAGTCATCTGCATTTAGAGTTTCATAGCTGAACATTATTGTTCATCTTGAAAGTTGTTTTTGAAGATTAAACAAATATCAAATTATCATTTCAGAAATACATTGAGCTTTGAGCGCTGCGTCTCTTACTAACATATAACATAGTTTCTTTTTGGTGTAGCTTTCAGTAGTTAGGGTCTGGTTATTTCTTCTGTTTTTTCATTTCTTCTTTGGATGGTGTTATGGTTTTCAAGTGTTCTGCTTTCAAAGGAATCTTCATATGTAATTCTGAAATGAAAGTTTATTTGTATGGTTATTTAAATATTAAAAAAAAACAATTTGGAGCTTAAAGCTACTTTGAACTTTGTATAATTTTTGAAACAATGTCAAAAGCAAATGTCTTAAATCAAATTCTAAATTGTATTTGACATATTATGATGTATTGGAAACGAAAAAATTAAATGTATATTTGTATCTTAGATTGAATTCAAATACAGTATTGTGAAAAATGTCCCAAAATGTTATTTACTTGAGCGTCAACAAAATTATTTCAGGGTATCTGTTTCTTTAAAGCACTTATTGCTAACAAGGTAATGGTGAAGTAAAAGCAACATTTAAAAATTATAATCTAATTGGATGTATCTCTTATCTATAAAAATCACTTAAATCTTTAACCAAATGGGAAAGCAATTAATTAAATCATTTCACAACCCCCCTAAAAAAAATTTCATTCTGAGTTATCTAAATCTATCATCATTTCCCAGAGAAATTTAAATAATCATCCCTCGTGTTAAATGGTATTATCGCTATTTTGTGCCTTTTTCTTTTGATCTTTTTTTGTGATAATTTTCATATCAAGCTTCTCGCTTGAGATGGAAAAATTATCGCTAGAAACTAAGGAGGCCACGTGGCGTTGCTAACGAAATTGACATGAAATTGACAACGTCGTCATAGGTAAAATAGCGATAAACAGATTATCATTGGTCATCTCAGCTCGATTGCTTTTCTCACTTTCGCTGTACCAGCTCAGGCGAGAAAATCAATCTCGTTGAGATGATCAACGATAATCTATAAGTAAAATCTATTTTGCTTCAGATATCTCATTCTTGGGTTAATTTTTCAACTCAAATCCCCCATAATATGCTTTTATTCAGACATTTTACAAATTCTCCATACAAATCCCCAAAAAATAATCTTGTGAAAAACTAAAATTTGTGGTTCTCATGAATAATAATAAAAAAAAACTGTCAATAATAGTGAATCCACAGTGTTCACTTTTTGCTTGAAAAAATGTAATCAAGTTTTATCATTATGCCTCAAATGTTGTATATAAGCAACATTTTTTGTTTGTTTCTTTGTCTTTACACAATTGAAATCCACTACTTTTAAGCAAGGGAGATAACTTGTTTCAAATTTTAATTTTATGATGAAACTTTCTAAAAATAATTTCTGGGAACAGGCTATTTGTTAATGTCTTCTTTGTCCATTCAAGATCATATTTTTCTAAAATCAATGTAATTTTTATTCGATTTAAAAATATTTAGTAACTATTTGGTTTATAATTATCAGTACATAATTGACAACTATTTTTAATTTAAACATTTTTGTCACATTTAACAATTGCTCATCATGATTTGTAGATAAAATTTTGACATTTCTTTTCGAAATTCCCCTTAAATTTCTTTTAAAAATTGCACACAATCAGTTATATTAACCAAGCAGGTTCCAATTGAATCATGTACCATACTTTGAGGGCAGTGGCAGATTAAGAGGGTGGGAGTTTTGGTGTTGGATCCCCCTTTTTGTTGAGCCTTTGACTTTAGTTGAAAAAGTGAGTCATAGTGGTCCTACATTCCGTCGTTGGCATCGTCCTTTGCAGCCTCAACAAATATTCACTCTGTGGTTAAAGTTTGAAATTTTAATAACTTTCTTAAACTCTCCTGGATTGATACCAAGCTTGGACAAAAGCTTGTTTATGATCATAAGATAGTATCCAGAAGTAAATTTTGTAAAAATAAAATTCCATTTTTTCTGTTTAACACTTATATATGGACTTAGTTTTTCCTCAAGTTAACATTACATTCAGTCTGCTGTTAAAGTTTTAAAAACATTTATTAGATTCATAAACTATTCTGGATTTTTACCAAACTTGGACAGAACTTGGACAAATGCTTCTTTCAATTAAAAGATTAAAAAAAAAGACTTTAGAGATTGCTACAGTGATTTAATAAGACAGACATATTTTGGTTCCTATGGCACATCATCAGGATTGCAACTACAAGAAAGTACAGAATTTTGTAATGATAATTTGCATTTCACAATGACACCATCAGGATAAATTATAAGTAGGGAGTAAGGGTAGATGTGAATTATCTTTAACTGGATCAAGAATGTAAAAATAAAATATGTTTTTGTAAATTTGGACGACATTTGACTTGCAATTATGTACCATTTACTATGCTGGATGTAGTACAGACTTGCTTACGGTACCATTTCAACACTGGAAATAGTACGTTTGTCTGAGCGAAGCCAATTGGAAGCACGTACCTCTTAGTGAAGCTAATTGGGAGCACATACCCTCTGTCTTGTTGCGAAGCCGATTGGAAGCAGTACATATATACCTCTGTCTGCTCAAGCTAATTAGAAGCAGTACCCTCGGCAGAGTGGTCCCAATTAGAGGCAGTAACTCTGAGCGAAGCCAATTGGAAGCATGTACCTCTGCAAAATTTGATTAAACACTATTCAACAAATTTTATTTAACATTCTTTTTAAAGTTTACCTTCATACCTTCTTTTATTTTTTATTTATTATTTTCCCTCCTGTTAACATTGTGAAGTGCAAATTATCACTTCTTCATTTTGTACTCTTTAGTTTTTATTCTGATGAAGGTGCCATAGAAAATAAAACATGCCAATATAGTTAAATTACTCCAACAATCCCTCAAGTATTGTTAAAAGTATTATCATAAGTGAATCTTTTATAGACCATTCAAATAAAAAAATAAAAAAATACTATGCATTTTGCTGATTATTTATTTTACTTGGGTTTCACTTAATGTAACTTAAAATGTAAAATACCATTTATATTTTTTTTTGTCGAGCCTTCCACTTTAGTTGAAAAAAATGAGACATAGTCATCCTTCATTCTGTCGGCAACGTTGGCGATCACAAATATTCACTCTTTGGTTAAAGTTTTGAAATTTTAATATCTTTCTAAAACTATTCTGGATTTCTACCAAACTTGGACAGAAGCTTGTTAATGATCATAAGATTGTATCCAGAAGTAAATTTTGTAAATAAAACAAACTAATTTTTCCATATTTTACTTATTAATGCCAGGATACAATACATTCACACTGTGGATAAATTTTTTAAATTTTTAATAAGTTTATGCTATCCTGGATAATGTACCAATCTTGGACTGAAGCTTGTTTATGATCAAAAGCTTAAGTATCTAGAAGGAAATTTTGTTAAAATTTTGTATCTATTTATCCATATTTTACTTATAAATGGAATTAGTTTTCCTTCCAGTTTTCCTTCCAGTAATATAATATACAGTCTGCAGTAAAAGTTTTTAAAACATTTATGAGATTCATAAACTATCCTTGATTTTTACCAAACTTGGACAGAAGCTTTTTACATTCAAAAGATACTACCAAGAGGAATATTTTTATTGATTTTTCCCCCTCATTTTTGTTGAGCCTGCAATTGACAGAAAAAGTAGGCAAGACACTGGGTTCTGCGGCACCCTTACAATTTTTTTTGATGATCAATGCAATTGAATAAGAACATAAACTAGTTTGAACCTAGCCTTTTATCCTGGGTTGGGAACCCCCTCTCTTTAGAAATGGCTGGATCCACCCCTGTAGGGGGTGGGGGTGTGTTCAATAATTGCATTTTTATCATTTGAAGATGGAAAAAAATCTATTTAAGTTATTACATGACATTTGTTTCCTCTCCAAATGGACAAAATCAGCTGTTTCCTGTAAGTCTGTGAATAAAATGGAGCTGGTTCCGTATTGACTGTTATCCTCCATTTAAGGAACCAGTCATTCTAAAAGGTTACCTTGTGTCAGTCCATCTCTATTAATGTCAGGATATCTGTGTTTTCACTTCTTTTCCAACAGAAGTCATAGGAAGCGAATCTTATAAAAAAAACAAATTTTGATATCACCAATCTAAATGCTATCTGAAACTTAATTTGGGAACAAAAAACATCACTTTTTGGTTTGTTAATTTCAGAACTATTTTTCTTAACTACTAAAGTTTAAACTAAATTAATGAAGTATTACATGCAATTTGAATATGAACAATTATTTTTTATTTTAAAGAATCAGTATCATCTTTGAGTTCACTTTCACATTACTAAATTTGGTTCTTTGTGTAAATATTTCACTATATAGCACCATTTGGCATAATATTTGTATTTTCTATTTTCAGTGTTTCTGCACCATCGAAACTTTGCAGAAAGATTGTACACATGTTGAAGTTGTGTATTTCCTAGTATGAAATTGCTTGAGGAGTTTTCCCCCATTTTTTCAATCTGCAGTTTGAAAAGTTTATAATATTTCTAATTTTTCTTGAATTGGGAGCTTTTTGTATAAAACTTTTTAAGGCGGTAAGAATTTTTGTTTTGAACTCATATCTTTGGAGCTCTCATAATGAGCATGCAAATTGATTAAGGTTGATTGTCATCACCAAATTGCACAACTGAGCTACATATGGCTATGATCAATTTTTATGCCCCACCTACGATAGTAGAGGGGCATTATGTTTTCTGGTCTGTGCGTCCGTTCGTCCGTTCGTCTGTTCGTTCATCCATCCGTCCATCCGTCCTTTCGTTCGTCCGTCTGTCCCGCTTCAGGTGAAAGTTTTTGGTCAAGTTAGTTTTTGATGAAGTTGAAGTCCAATCAACTTGAAACTTAGTATACATGTGCCCTATGATATGATCTTTCTAATTTAAATGCCAAATTAGAGTTTTGACCCCAATTTTACGGTTCACTGAACATAGAAAAAGATAGTGCAAATTTCAGGTTAAAGTTTTTGGTCAAGGAAGTTTTTGATAAAGTAGAAGTCCAATCAACTTGAACCTTAGTATACATGTTCCCTCTGATAAGATTATTCTAATTTTAATGCCAAATTAAAGAATTTATTTCAATTTCACGGTCCACTAAACATAGAAAATGATAGTGCGAGTGGGGCATCCGTGTACTGTGGACACATTCTTGTTGGAGTATAATTTTTATGCTTATGTGCATGATGCAAAACTTTAAACAAGGGATATTTTATTGCTCCAAAATATTAAAAAATGTTGTGTGATTTATTGGTTTTAGCCAATTACTATTTTGTTCTTTTTGTGTTACCTCTGTTTAAGTTTTTACATATCAGATGTCTGCTAATTTATATAAAAGTTATTGTTTAAGCTCTGTAAATAAAAAAAATGTAAACATAGTTTAAATAATAACGGAAAAGAGAAATTGTGTGTACTTCAAAAAACATTTGGTCAATTTTGAAAATACAAGTTACATGTCTAAAAGCACATCTGATATTTTTACTGTTTTATGTATGAATTCAAACAATTATTTGTGTTTTATATCGAGAATTACTTCAGCTGCCATGAAAAAGAAAATATTGGGAGATGCTTTGGAACATTCTTGGGACAATTGTATATTTGGTGAAATCCAACAGAAAGGACATTTCATTAATTGGATAAAATGGATTCAGTGAACTGATCAGTACAAAAACCTATGTTGAAAAGCATATAAAAGTAGCCATGGTAGCAGCTCCAATGAAGATGGTTAAATAAATCTTCAACCAAGTCTGAGGCTTTACCAAGAAAATAAGAAGGCAAGTTTAAATAAGCCAAACATTTCTATACATGCTATTGGTAATTTGATTAAAATAGAAGGCATGTTTAAAAAGGTCAAAAATTTCCATACATGCTATTGGTAATTTGATTAAAATGTATATTTAGGGCATATGATAGAGGAGTTACAGTGGAGATAATGATGTTGCTAATGTAAAATGATATTTTTGCAATTCAATGGGAGATAACTCATAATTTACCTTTATGAACAATGGAATATATTTAAATCCTTATTTTTGTGGAGTTGGAAATTCAAATAATAAACTTATAAGACTTTTTTTTTTTTTTTTTTTAATCTTTTATATTGATTTTTCAGTTATTTAGGTTATAGTAAGAAATCGGAACAATATTTTGTTAATGTCAGGGAAATTGAAATGTAAAGTATATAAATTGTCAATTTTTATACTTTAGGTTAAATTCTTTCTGTGAGATGTTTTCTGGTGTGGGAATAAGACTTGGTGGTCTGATAAAGCTAATATATAGGTATGTACCAGTACTGTTTTGAAAAGAAATAAATTATCAATTATCAAAGTATAAAGATACATGTTTTTTACTCTCTTGGCCTTAAAATATTCAAACATTTAATTTCTGTAATTAATTTCTACTCTCACTTTTTATATGAGTACAAATACAATGTATATGTGTAAATTAAAGGCTCTAACCTGATTATTTAGTTGGATTGCTCTCTAGTCTGTCCTCAACATCTATTACATGAATATGACCCATTTCTTTATAATTTTCATACATTAACAGTGAACCTTTCAAAATAATTTGTTTAACTAAGCATTTTATGTTCTTTTAAATTTCAGCTTAGCATCACTGAGCTTGTCTGTAAGGATTGAAGCTGGGAGTGGGCAATGGAGCTGACTTTTATGGTAAGAACCAATACAAAAATTAATGAATTATTCAGCCAAGAGCATGTAAATACCATAGAATGTTATTATGCAAAGAAGTTTTATATTTTGATTATGCATAGAAGTATTATATTTAAACTGTGTAGAGAAGCGTTATATTTTAATTTTTCTAAATCTGTATATATAATCCGGAAGGCGGTAACAAGATAAATAAACGAAATCAAAAATTATGCTGTAACTTTAAAAAAAATCTTTCAATCTGTTTTACGATATCTAAAATTGTCCCTGTAAATTAAGTAAATGAGATGTGGCTTAATTGCTAATGAAATAAAGATTTCTCAGAGACTAAATGACATGGATGCATTCTTCTAATAGTCACTGTATGACCTTCAACAATGAGGAAAACCTATACCTTACATATAACTATGAAAGTCTACAACATGACAAAATGTAAAACAATTCAAACAAGAAAACCAATAGATTGTGATTTATGATGAAACAATGAAATAATAAAAAATCCCTTGTTTGCAAAGGAAGACTGGTTGATTGTAAATTCATGTCTATACATCACTTCAAAATAATGGTAAAAGCAATGTTCTATGCATCATAAGTGCAATTGCCAGTTACATGTACTTGTTTCTTTGCATTGAATATTGTTCTGACAGATATTAGAATGTATATTTCTTTTTCAGGTGACTTCAACTGTGGCTGCAGGAAATTATTGTGCAATTCAACTGAAACAAAAAAAGAATGTAATTCAGACTATTTTTGTGTATGTTTAAAAAAAAAATTGTAAAGATTCTCCATTTTCAACAAAGCTGAAAGTTGTAGGCTAAATTGATCCTTCATAATTTTACTTTATTACTTATAGACCTACTTAAGTTATCTTAATGATGGTCTTTGTGTATCCAAAACATTTCTAGTACTTTTAGAATGGAGAATCTAAAAAAAAAAAAAAAAAAAAAAGAAAAGAAAAAGAAATGTATTTTTTTTAGTTTTCTGATTTGTATTATATAAATATTTTTCCAATGTTTTGTTATACTTATTTTTAGCAATGTTTTAGCTCAAACAAATTATTTCAAAAGAAGCATATAAGTAAAGAAACATCCTGGTGAAAAAAGATTGATTGATTTTAAAGTTAAACATCACTTTCAGCAATATTGATTATATCTTGGTGGCCATTTTTTTTATTGGTTGAGAAAGTCAAAGTAATTGGAGAGAACCACCAATTTGAAAATTGATATACTAAATAATTTTTTTAAATGTTTGAATATTTTATATCAAATTATTTATTTTTAATAAGCTATACCATTTTTTTGTTGTTAGATATAGCAATGATGTGGAGTCCAAACAGGTGAAATTTTTGGCAAAGGGAGGTAATTTATTATTCCCCTGTTTAACTCCTTATTCTTGAAATTTCCTCATGGTAGGGAATATATAACTATTTACTTTAATTTCACATTTGTACAAGTTTTGGGTTTAATATCAGATGTATACTAGCTAGCTAATAAGGACTATTATTCAGAGTTCTGTAAATAAAAAAAATGTAAACAGAGCTCTAGATAATAGATTTAAGGGTGGGAGAAATCATGGGTTACTTCTTGTAGAATTGATTTGATGAAATTTTCAAGATAGGAGATTAATTGAAAGTGCATCTGATATCTTTATTCATTTCTATAAATAATGGACCAAAAAATGACAGATTGACAATCGGATAATGATGGCAGCCACCCTGGCAGCCAGCAGAGCAGCTCTAAGGAAGATGGTCAATAAAATCTTCAACCAAGTCTGAGGCTTTACCATGAAATTGAGAAGGCAAGTTTATTGAAGTCAAACCATTTTTATACATTTTCTAGAAATATTTGATAAAAAAGTGCATATACATCTTTCTTTTCTGCGTGAAAAACATCTTTGAAGAATGTATTTACCAGTTTAATATTTTGAGATACCAGTTACATTAACAAGAATATTTATCACATTTACTGGAGTAAATCCTGAGATAGGAATTATATCTCAAGGGGAGACTAGTTTTATTAACAGCAACATTTGTTCATTCAATGGGAGACAACTCATTTTCATTATTCAAATTAGTTGAGTACAGTTGAAATTCAAATCATAAAACTTTGACAATTTTTTTTTGTTTTTCAATCTTTATAAATTTTACAGAATATGTGGATGTTATACTATTGGTACATGAAGTAAGAAATCAGAACAATTTGTAAAGTAATCTTTAGGTTGACATAGAAATTGGTTTGTAAAATTAATAAATGTGTTTCTTTTTAGGTACTTTCTGTGGCATGTCTTCATGGTGTTGGAATAAGACTTGGTGGTCAAATACAGCTAATATGAAGGTAGGTACCAGTATGTTAATCCTGTTTAAAAAAAATAATTCTATAAATAATATTATTTGGAAATAAATACTGACTAGGGTTAAAGGTTTATAAAAGTTTGGTCAACAGTATACTCTTTATTTTATCAGTACCATATGACAATGTTCACTTGGCAAAATATGGCCTTATTATAGATTTTAAATTTCAACTTTCATCAAAGAATTCCAAAAGGGCCCCAATCTGGTTTTTAAATGGATATATCAAGAGACTTATGGCGACATAAAAGAAAAAGCTTCTTTATAATACACTGTAGACTCCATAATTAGCTAAATTGGGAGATATTATCAAAATGCGATGTTCTTACCTAAAAGCTTAAAGAATACCTTTGATCCGAAATGTTAAGTAACCTATAGGTGCCGAGGGTAATATTTAAATTACAAGACCTACACTATTACTGGATCAGGGAAAGTGAATTATGCTGAAAACTGTTCTAAATTGTGAAGAATTGGTTGGACCTTAATTGGCGCTTTTGAAAAAACACCAGAATTGCATAATCAAGAGGTCATAACTTTGTAGTTTATATTGTTATGTGCCAAAAAAAGAAGTGGTTATTTTGTATCAAAAATTAAATTTACATCATTTTTTGTAAAAAAAATTTTAGCATTTGGACCTGAATTATAAAAGATTAAAATCCTATGGCCAACTTTAGCCCTTTTAAACCTACCGCTTTTAAGGATTGAATTGGGTTGTTTGATTGATGTCTTATCAATGTTCTCAAAACCTGTCACATGTATATAAAGTAGATACAGTATTCCAGAAGTGATCCTTTAAAACAATTTTGATTGACAAAGCATTTTATATTTCAGGTTAGCACCACAGCTTGTCTGTAGGGATTGAAGCTGGGAAAGAGCCATTGGAGCTGAATTTTATGGTAAGAACTAAAAAAAAGATTGAACTCATTATTCATCTAAGAGTATGTAAATGCACCATGGACTTTTTTTATGTACACATGTAGATCTAACATTTAAAAAATGAAAATCCAAATTATAAGTTTATTTATACCGGTAATCTGGATAGGGGTATATAAGAATAAAGAGATGTTATAAGATTGCCAACTACACAACTATCAATAAAGGAAGCAAATTACATTCACCGTAGGACATTCAGCAATGAGCAAAATCTATATGAATGTAAATAATGCAACTGGTTGAATATCACAATGCAATAATTTCTGAATTTACAGTACCAGTTTTAAAGTAAGCTATAAGAGGTACTGAATATGACAAAATGTCAAACAATATCAAACAAGAAAACCAACGCAATGATTCATGAAAAAGAATAATAAAAAAAAATAAACATGACACACACCAACCATTGTTTAGTTTTTCATCCTTATTTGCTAATAATTGTATTAGATATAGTTTAAATTTTGATATAGGCTTGATCATATGTTTTGACAGATATTTTTAAGAATATTTATTTCTTTTTCAGGAAACTTTGACTGTGGCTGCCACATAAAATGATAATATGATATAACAGTGAAGAAAGTTAGTCAGAAAACTTTTGTATATGTTTCAAAAAATGTAATTTTTTTATAACAACAAAATAAAAAAAATAAAAGAATGTGTAAAGATTCTCCACTTTCAACTAGATTGGAAGCTTGTAGTTAAAATTTCAAATTACTCATACTTTTCTTGTCGTCCTTATAGAAACTGAACTTTATATGTTTCATTATGTAGATCTTATTCGTTATTCCCCCAACCCCCTGTTTCATTTTTACTTTGAAAATGAAAATTCAAATGAAACAGAAAAAATAAATTTAAAAATGGTCTGTCTATTCCAAAGGCTTTCAGTCGGTTAAGAATGGAGAATCTAAAAAAAAAAAAAAAAAAAAAAAAAAAAAAATTTGAAAAAGAATATATTGTTTTTTTTTGTGTTTCCTGAATTGTTGTTATATAATTTTCCAACTTTTTGTTATTTTTTGCAGTGCTTTCAGCTTAAAAATTAAAATTATTTCACTAGAAGCAGAGTAGAACATATTGATGAAAAAAGATGGATTGATTGATTGAAGTTTGGTGTATAATGCCACTTTCAGCCCAATTTGTAATATCTTGATGGCCATTTTTTTATGGGTTGAAAAAGTTGAAAGTAACAGTAGATACCCAGGGAACTGTTAATTTTAGTCAATTAAGCTTTGAGTCAAACACACCTACCACAGGTTGGGTTTGAATTCTCAACCTCATTTTGACATGCTAGAGATACAATAATACTTCTTAGACCACTGCCACTAAGGCCCTTAGGTAAAAGTAAAGTACTAAATTAGTTTTTGAAATGTGTTGTAGTTTTTACATAAAGTATTATTTTTTCGTTTTAATTATACTATATTTTGTATTGTTGTTAAATGTAGGAAGGATGTGGAGTCTCGACAGGGTCATATTTTCAAGGCAAGGGGAGGTAATTCCCTTGTTATACTCCTCATACTTTAAATTTCCTAAGTGTTTATAGGGAATATAACTTTTTTTATTTAAATATTCACTTTTTTTACACATTTTCTTTAAATATCAGATGTATACTAGCTAAAATGACTATTATTTAGAGCTCTGTAAATAAAAAAAAAATATGTAAGCAGAGCTCTATATATAGATAATAGATTTGGAGGGTTTGAGAAATAGTGGGTAACTACAATTGATGAGGGGAAATTTTCAAAAAAACTGATTTTGTTAAAACTGTTAAGTGCATCTGATATTTTTTTTTTATACATGTATAATGTTATTTCTGAAAGCAAATGGACAATAAGATAATGAGGACATGGACCTCCTTGGTAGTTATGATAGCTGCTCTAAGGAAGATGGTCAATTATATCTTCAACCAAGTCTGAGGCTTTACCAGGAAAAATCTGTGGTGAGTTGAAATGTTCCACAAAATCTATAATAATATTATTATAGACTTTTAAAACTTTATTTATTAAGGGTTTTTGTGTGATATTGAAGATATCTGCATCATTTCATAACATTTTTTTATAACTTGTATTTAATGAAAATGTTTTCTACCTTATGTATCAAGTCAATGTTTTGAAGATATTATATAACAAATTCATAAGAAATGATACTAGGCATAATTATGTTTCTCTTCTTAATTTTATCGTTTAAACATATTTTTTTTATTTCAGGTTGTTGAAATTACAATGTTAACCTGGTGTTAGGAGTAAGACATGGATATCTGATATTGTTAACATGTTGGTAGGTATTAAAGCTTTTATTTTTAATAATTTTAATAGTATTTGACATCAATTAATTTTTTGAAGGTTTGAAATACTATACAATATGATGAAATACAAGTTTATTTTTTGCTAACTTAATAAAATTGAAAATGTAAATCGGGACTGTGTTGGAGAGATAAAAAAAAAAAACTTATCTTATCGGGGCCTATTATAGCTGACTATGCGGTATGGGCTTTGCTCATTGTTGAAGGCCGTACGGTTACCTATAGTTGTTAATGTCTGTGTCATTTTGGTCTTTTGTGGATAGTTGTCTCATTGGCAATCATACCACATCTTCTTTTTTTTATATTACAAAGGGCAAAAAACATAACCATTAGTTTGATTTTGAATACCAATTATGTTCTTGCAGAATTTTGTTTGTTAAATGAGAACTTTTAAACAATTATTATGATGTACATGTACATATTTTTTGAAAGTTGAGAATAACTGACCTTGAACTTTGTTTTACAGGTTAGTATCACAAGTTTCCTTGGGGTTACTTGCTTGGGGAGTTATTAGAGCTGTTTTAAGGTGAGAATTTATTAATCAACAAACAATTTGAATTTATTTATTATGCATGTATTTAATTTTAAATGCCCCTAGATATCTATATATCTATCCTAAATATATGTCAATGTAAAATGTTGTACCTTTACTTTAGAAGTGTATCTATATTTACTGATTTGTCTCCCTTGCCCTGAACAAGATTAGGCCCGAGACTACAAATAATTCCTCTATCAGTTCTTTATAATATTTTGTCGCATTAAAAAAAATTTGCCTATTCTTTTTGTCTAATTTATGGTGTGTGTAATGTACAGTTCAAGTCCAAAAATATATGCAATTTTCAGAAAAATTGCATGTTTACATCATACAAATTTGGCCAATACACATCCATACCCCTATAGGCAAGTCAAGAGATGTTCCGAAAAGTGTAAATACTACCTTTTTGCATTGGCCGAATCACTCTTTCCTTATCAAAATCAGTTAAAATAAAACATCCAAAAGTTTATTTCAGCTCTCTTCTTTCATTTCCACCCCAGAAAAACTAAGAAATGTATGAGAAAGGGAAAGAAAAAAAATAAAGAAAAAATACACTAATTAAAGGGAACTATATTCGTGGACAACAAAAAGTGGGGTCATTAATTGTGGTCTTGGGCCAGATGTGAAGGGGAGATAATCTGATATCAAGTAAAACCTAGCTATCATAAAAAAGATGGTCATGTATGATAACTGCTTTACATTCAGTCATTCATATTTTCATTACAAATTTCAAAAGAAAATTATTCCTACTTATTTATCATGGAGAAAATTTTGTTTGGATCTCAGTAAGGGTCAATTAAACAACAAATAACAAAATATTCATTAAATTTTACTTTTAAGTGAACTTAGCAGCAGCTTCTGCATTCACTGTGTTAAATATTTCCAATAATTGCTCAGGTATTTGATTTTTGTGTATTGACAGATACCCGTAAAATGAAGTAGCAAAAATAAGAAGAGTTTTCACATTCATTGATATGGGATTTTTTTTTAATTGAATTTTATTATATACCCTTAAGATTATTTTGATAAAATAATTGAAACTTAACTTTATTTCTTTTCAGTTGAAAGTGTAACAGTTGCTGCCTTGTATGGTAAAATCCTCAGACAATAATCCTGCAAACAATCAGATGAACTGTTACTATCTCTAGTGGAACAATCTGTAGACAGTAGTCTTGTTAGTAGAGTTTTTAACAAATTGTATTTTTATTGCTGTATTGAATTTCAAATTATAGATTTTTTTAAATTTATATTACTTGCATTTAATTATTGTTTTGTGATTGATGAAAAATTAAACTGAAATTATTGTTATTTGAGGGGTCCCAAAGGTATGCCATATGGATTCTCAAAGTACCCACAAGACGTACATAGGTTTACATAATTTTTTTAAGTTATGTACATGGAAGCCTTACAAGTGCTTTGTGAAATGAATTTTGTCGGTTACAATCCAAAATAGTAGGATTTTGATGGCCAAACACTATGAAAAGAGAATATGAATATGTTAAATATTTTAACTACTATGTTTTTGACCCCAAATAAAAATGTTTGGGTTTTGACTGGCTTAGAGGGGACCAGGCCAACCCAAGTGATTCCCTTTATATCAACAATTTTTCCCCACAAAATGGGGGGGGGGGGACCCTCTAAACCGCCTCTGCAAAACTTTCAGATTATCTTCTGTAACTAATGGCAGTGTGTATTTTGTTTTATTATAATGAAATTTTGGGGTTCCCAATTGAAAGAATGGACCTTTTAAATACTTTGTTTTAACTTTTGGAAGCATCTCCTAAAATGAGTTCATCATATAATCGGATAAGTTAGTTTGAAATTTTTTTATTATGTTTTTATCCTGCTTTTAATTTTGTCTTAAAAAGTTGGATCTCATTATGACAAAATTGTCATGACATTAATACAAATTTTCAATATATTCTACTTCAAGACAATAGTATATTACCACTTTAGCTTTGAAGTATATATAAGGTTTGCTATAACAACATTTGTGTTTTATATGATTTTATCTCATTTTAGTGGTTTTTATCTGATTTTATTTGTTTTTATTGTAAAATCTTGTTATACCAAATCTTAATATGATTGGGTTTGTTTGGAAACTAAAAAAAAATACTTTTACATGCAGATATTTATTTTCATAATGAGATCTGACATTTTTATGCTTTTAACTCTGTTTAATTCATAAATATTCTATTTCACCCTTCAACTATTGATGCAGTCCTTGGAAGATTGATCAAATTGTTAGATTTGTGGATGCAAGTTGAGAATCTGCTCTAACTAAATTTATGTTGATATCAGCTGAACTAACCTATCCTTCAATATGAGTAATAAGATATAAGAAAAGAAAAAATCCATTCTTTGATTAGAGAACCTTTAGAAGTTATAAGAAATAGTACTCATTGTCGGCAGAGACTGAAGATTATTTGAAAGTATCGAGAAAGTCCCATTTAATCTTGATAATTGTGGATTAAAGTTGTAGATGGATGAGCAAACAGATCATACACTAAATCACTATACCACATTCTGGCCTAATGAATAAATCAGACTATACACTAGTTATCTCCCTTCCTGGGTTCCATAAATAAATATAAAAATATACTACTTATAATTTAAAAACAAATAGCTTAGAAATTTGGAAGGAGTAAAAAAACTATATAGTTTAAAACAGCTTGAGGTTAAAAATGTGAATGAATGAAATGTATTCTGTTCACTGGATTTTCATAAAGGGGAAAAAAAAGGGGGGTGCTCACGATTGTTAGAGGGGCCTTCTCCAGTGGTACTTCAGTGATTTCCTAAATAATCAACCAAATTTTTCCAACCTCTGCTATTTCATTGGTAATCTAATCATTTTTGCACCAATCAAGATATTTAGTTTGTTTTAATTACCCAGTAAATAAGTTGAGTAATTCTCAAAAAATAATTTGTACATGCATGTTTTAATATTTTTATAATTAGCTTTTACCAGTTTTACTTTGTATAAGAATTGTATTGTTTTTGGATGTCATTTTTAAAAATTGAGACAAACTGAGGATTCTTTTTTTATATGGAATTCTATTATTTATTTATAAGTTAAGTAAGGACTAGAAAGCCTTAAGTTTATATATTAAACAAAGAATAGTCACTAAATGATTACAAAATTTATTATATGTATCAAAAAAATTACATGATTTTATTTTAATTCATAAACTTTTATATGTAATTATATAGACTAAGAAATTACATTAGGATTATTTCCCCCTATAATAAAAACAACCAGGAAAATAGATAGTATCTTCAGTACTGTCATTTATTTTGCATTATTGTAATATTTTGCTACTGATACCAAATCCATGATGCAGATCCTTTTCCTCCTTTTTATTTAAAGATAATTTACAACCCGCCGTGATCAAAAGCATATCACAAGTAACTGTTTGTTTGATAGTTACACACATCTTTAAAGAAGCAGATTGTGTTTGGTTTCATTTGGTTATTTTGTATCATGTAGGATCATAATAATTGGTAATTAAAATTTATTTGGAAAATCATCTTATCTTACTTGTATCTGGATGACAAGTAAAGGGGTAAGAGGTTTCTGTGGTCGAGGGTATGACACATGCAAATGCTTTATATTTATTTATATTTAATTATATTTATTTGTATTTAATTATATTTTCATCACTTGGCGTCTATCATCATCATTGGCTTGGCAGTGTGCCTTATTATCATCAGCAGAACTTAGGGATACTTAACAGGGTTGTCTTTTTTAAAGCTTTATTGTCCAAACTTTAAAGGTGCTGGATAGCTCCATATTTGTATGAAGATGCCAAATGGTCTTTTTATTTGACTATTTACCCCATTTTCGTCGAGCCTGCAACTTTTGTTGCAGAAAGCTCGACATAGGGATAGTGATCCGGCGGCGGCGGCGTTAGCTAACTTCTTAAAAGCTTTATATTTTAGAAGGTGGAAGACCTGGATGCTTCATACTTTGTATATAGATGCCTCATGTTACGAAGTTTCCGTCAGTCACATGTCCAATGTCCTTGACCTCATTTTCATGGTTCAGTGACCACTTGAAAAAAAAGGTCAATTTTTTTGTAATGTTGAATTCTCTCTTATTATAAGTAATAGGATAACTATATTTGATATGTGCGTACCTTGCAAGGTCCTCATGTCTGTCAGACAGTTTTCACTTGACCTTGACCTCATTTCATGGATCAGTGAACAAGGTTAAGTCCATATCTCAGATACTATAAGCAATAGGGCTAGTATATTCAGTGTATGGAAGGACTGTAAGGTGTACATGTCCAACTGGCAGGTGTCATCTGACCTTGACCTCATTTTCATGGTTCAGTGGTTATAGTTAAATTTTTGTGTTTTGGTCTGTTTTTCTCATACTATATGCAATAGGTCTACTATATTTGTTGTATGGAACGATTGTAAGGTGTACATGTCTAGCGGGCAGATGTCATGTGACCTTGACCTTATTTTCATGGTTCAGTGGTCAAAGTTAAGTTTTTGAGTTTTGGTCTTTTTATCTAATACTATATGCCATAGGTCAACTATATTTGGTGTATGGAAATATTTTATAACCTTTATGTCAGTCGCACAGGTTTTATTTGACCGTGACCTCATTTTCACGGTTCATTGCACAGTGTTAAGTTTTTGTGTTTTGGTCTATTTTTCTTAAACTATAAGTAATAGGTCAACTATATATGTTGTATAGAAGCATTGTTAGCTGTACATGTCTGCCTGGCATGGTTCATCTGACCTTGACCTCATTTTCAAGGTTCATTGGTCTATGTTTAGTTATCTTGGTTAATGTTAAGTTTATGTGACAGTTGTTATAAAGCTTAGCTTTATACTAAGGACTATCAACATAATATCAATGATTAGTATAGAAGGCGAGACATTTCAGCGTGTGCACTCTTGTTATGTGTAATATGGACAACTATATTTGGTACAAATGTATATGGATTCATTGCTTGGTATACATATAAAAAAGAAGTGGTGTGATTCCTAATGAGACAACTCTTCACAAGAGATCAAATGACACAGACATTTACAACTAAAGAGTCTTTTATACAATAACATCAGTGTGTTCGCCTCAAGTTGGAACTCTGGCATGTTAAAACCTAAACGACTCAAAAATTGGTATTTGCTGCTGCTCTTCTTGTGGATTGCACAAAGCAGGGTTAATATTCATGTACCTGTCCTGAATATGCATTTAATTGCCACAGGACTTTTAACAGCTGTCCATCATTACCATCGCCTAGCCTTACAAAAGTCATGATTCAGTGATTAATGTTCAGTTTTGGGATTTATGTATTTGTTTCTCTGAAACTAAGTAATTCATTATGTTTATTCAATGAATAGAATAATTGTAAGGTTTACACGTCTGTCTAACAAGGTTCATCTGACCTTGACCTTATTTTCATGGATATTTTAGTCCATAGTTTTTTTTTTTGTTGAGCCTGCGACTTTTGTCACAGAAAGCTCGACATAGGGATAGTGATCCGGTGGCGGGAGCGGTGTTAGCTAACTTCTTAAAAGCTTTATATTTTTGTCGAGCCTTCGACTTTAGTCGAAAAAGCGAGACTAAGCGATCCTACATTCCGTCGTCGTCGGCGTCGTCGTCGGCGGCGTCCACAAATATTCACTCTGTGGTTAAAGTTTTTGAAATTTTAATAACTTTCTTAAACTATACTGAATTTCTACCAAACTTGGACAGAAGCTTGTTTATGATCATAAGAAAGTATCCAGAAGTAAATTTTGTAAAAATAAAATTCCATTTTTTCCGTATTTTACTTATAAATGGACTTAGTTTTTCTGCGAGGAAACATTACATTCACTCTGTGGTTAAAGTTTTTAAAATTTTAATAACTTTCATAAACTATCCTTGATTTATACCAAACTTGGACAGAAGCTTGTTTATGATCAAAAGATAGTATCAAGAAGAAAATTTTGTAAAAATAAATTTCCGCTTTTCCGTATTTTACTTATAAATGGACTTATTTTTTTGGCCAGAAACAAAACATTCACTCTGTGGTTTAAGTTTTTAAAATTTTTATAATGTTCTTAAACTATCCTGGATTTCTACCAAACTTAGACATAAGCTTGTTTCTGATCATAAGATATTATTCAGAAGTAAATTTTGTGAAAAAAAAAATCACTTTTTCCGTATTTCACTTATAAATGGACTTAGTTTTTCTTCCAGTTAACATTGCATACAGTCTGCAGTTAAAGTTTATAAAACATTTATTAGATTCATAAACTATCCTGGATTTTTTACCAAACTTGGAAGCTTCTTTCAATCAAACGACAGTATCGAGAGGGAAATTTTTATTGATGTTTTTCCTCATTTTTGTTGAGTCTGCAATTAACAGCAAAAGTAGGCGAGACATTGGGTTCCGTGGAACCCTTACGAATTTTAGAAGGTTGAAGACCTGGATGCTTCATACTTTGTTACATAGATGCCTCATGTTACGAAGTTTCTGTCAGTCACATGTCCAATGTCCTTGACTTCATTTTTCATGGTTCAGTGACTACTTGAAAAAAAAGTTAAGATTTTTTGTAATGTTAAATTCTCTCTTATTGTTAGTAATAGGATAACTATATTTGGTATGTGCCTACTTTGCAAGGTCCTCATGCCCGTCAGACAGTTTTCACTTGACCTCGACCTCATTTCATGGATCAGTGAACAAGGTTAAGTTTTGGTGGTCAAGTCCATTTCTTAGATATTATAAGCAATATATAGGTCTTGTATATTCGGTATATGGAAGGACTATATAAGGTTTACATGTCCAACTAGCAGGTGTCATCTGACCTTGACCTCATTTTCATGGTTCAGTGGTTATAGTTAAGTTTTTGTGTTTTGGTCTGTTTTACTTTAAACTGAGTAAGTTATTTATTTTAATTGTTGGCAATAGATAGGTGCGGCCTAAGAATTGCAACATTTGTGTACCTAGTCAAATAGTTCTAGAGTTTTCATTACACGCTGTTGTACATGTTAAATGTAGCTACAGGTATAAATGTTTTTTAATTTAATTATTGGCAATAGATAATTGGACATGTTGCCACATCGGTGTTCTTGAGGTTAGCTGTATCAGAGACATATAATAAAAGTCAGACAAATATTGGTCAGACGAAGAGATATATTATTTTGACTACAGAGCAGAAATGTCCGGAAGTCACGATCAAAACAGTATTAGAAAAACATTAAATCAATTGAGTCTGGTGAAGAGGAACCTTGAGGGATCCTGTACTGGAAATCAACTATTAGTAACTATAATAGTAATATAATACATTGTATTATATATGTCTCTGGTGAAATTAACATTTTTTCTAATGTTTGTGTAATTATACTTAAATAAAACATTCCGGTCGTCTTTTATTCCATAAGGCAGCAACCAATTTGATTTTCAGGGGGGGGGAATGGGTTTTTTTTCTGTACAAACTTTTTTTTTTCTGTGCAAACTTTTTTTTTTCGCCTATGGCGAAAAACAATCTATTTTTTTCGCGACAAGTCTAAAACAATTTTATTCTTTCAATTTTAGCATTACATATAGTGGCAGCTGAGGGTGAAACAAACAATTTTTTTTTCTCAGAATCAAAAACAAATTATTTTTTTCTCCAAAAACTGGAAACAAACTTTTTTTCCAAAAAAAAACCATACCCCCCCCCCCCCCCCCCAGAAAATCAAATGGTTGCTGCCTAATCAAATGATATTATAATTTTAATTAAAAACATAAAATTGATTAGATTTGAGACAAATTAAAAAAACGTTAAATCCCACCTAGGACTAAAGTAGGATTATGCCAAACAAAGCCCCAAAATCTCACTCCAATACAAATATTTTTTTATCCAATAGTTTTTTATAATTTATTATTTTTACAGGAAAAGTACATTTTAAAGGGAAGTAATACTGTTACCGAAGCTCTCCGTTATATTTTCGGCCATATTTTCATACGCTAATATCGCCCTTTCACATTTTGACCTTTTCGATAAAGATGTAAATGTGTGAAGTTTCATCCAGAAACGAATTCTCTCACGTTTATTTTGTTTAGAACTATCTATTTTTATGGTTAAAGTATTAAAAACAAACAAAAAATCGAAACTTTCTAAAACCGGAAGTAGGAACTATTTTTGTTTAACTATGAAAATGGATGCCAAAATGTATCAACAAAAGCCGTGAAAAGAAGCGATTGGATGTGCGGGTTTCTATCTTCAACGTAAATGACGCATTTACACTGAAGAAACATAATTTTGCAGGCACAATAACTTGTAGGTAATGCACCAAATTTTACATAAATAAAAGACTGGGCAAATCAATAAGTCCAGTACCGAACTGGTGCGAAGACGTTATTTAAAACTTAAAAATCCAATTTATTTCAGTTCTTGAAAAAATATGACTTGTTTGGCCACAGAAAGGCAGATCTCAGATGAAAGCTGTGCACCCCTTTTTAAGAAAAAACACTATATATATATATATTTATATATACAGGGTTCACATAATGACATTCATAATGCCATTAATGGTTTTTTATACACATACTGACGGTGTGAGGGGCAAGTTTGTTTTCCCTGGGATACCAACTATTGCACGAGGCCAAGCCAAGAGCAATATTTGGTATGCGAACGGACAACAAACTTGCTATTACCTGCACAACCAGTCATTAGGTGTTTTATTATACTGAACAACAGTAATTAAGTGTTTTTATATACCAAATTAACTAATTTTCTAAAAGTGTACATACATCATCTGATAGAAAAGAAAAAAATGTCGCATACCTTGACATGCACAAGATGAACTATATGTTGGTTTTTTTTTTATAGTTCTTCTTTTATTGGTAAATATTTCATTAATTGCAATCAAGACTAGAAATACTTGTGTTTAATTTTCCGTGCATGTGATAAATTTAAGCTAATTTAAAGTACACCAAACGCAAATCCACTTTTAGTATTACTCAATGCGACAACAGGCCTCGACAATATCGATTGTCCGGTACCAGAAGTAAAAAAGGTCGGACAAGTTAAAGCTATACCAAGCTTGCCCGATGGGACAAGTAGAATCATTCTGCAGAAAATAAATTTTAATCCAAATTTGATGAACAAAGTATAATTATTAACAAAAAAACAAGAAAAGAAGATTTGTTTGACATCTTTCCTTTTTAAACTGAAACTAACTTTTTATTTTTCAAGACCCCTCAGACTTGCAATCGATAATTTAAAACTGGTTCTTTGTTTTTTACCTGTTAAAAGTACTTGACACACTTTTCTCGGAAACCAGTCTTGACATCCCATTCAACCATGTGCTTTTTAGATAAGGTAACTTTAAAAGACAGTTCGTCACCAGCTCGGAAATGATTCGGCTCCAAGTTTAATAGACAGTTGGGCACTGTAGGAGACATATTTCATAGACATGATTAATAGACAGTTTGGCAAGGCAGTAGACATTTCTGGACTTAGACAAATCAGAACCTCTTTTCCTACCTTATTTTGTTGCTTTATAATAACTAATACCAATGTCCATACCATATTTTTTAAATAAAAATGAGGAAATTTATTGTTTACCATAAAAATCATCAAATCATGTTTGATTTTTATGTAGAAAAAATAATACTTACAATGCAGTGACCCATAGTTGTTAATTTCTGTGTCATTTGGTCTTTTGTCTCATTGACAATCATACCTCAAATTCTTTTTATTGATTGCATTTGAATAAACTTTTTTCAACTTTTAAAGAAATAGGATAAAAATCAAATGAGTGTACATTTAGAGGCCAATCAGATGGTGCCTCATGTGCAAAGTATGATGAGACTTTAGCATTGATAAAAACTGAAACCTAAGTCCTGTGACACAACTAAATTCAGTTGTTCATGGCTCATGTCTTTTAAAAGTATTTCAAAGGATATAAATCAAATTCTGTTCAATTTTTTTTTTATTCATTTTGTTCCTTGAATCAACTTGAAATGCAAAAAAGGTTATTATAAAGATTTTTTTTGGACAAGTTACAATTTCATTCGGACAAGTAAGTTTTGGTTTGTACTTGTCCTACTGGACAAGTTGGAAAAAAAAGTTTTTGTAGAGGCCTGGACAACCGAACCCATATTAAGAACTATAAAAAATGCACGCGAAGATTTTCTCTCTTTTATAATTGCTTCTTGTAAGTGAAATTACAATCGACACAAACAGATTATACCGTTAACAATACTAGAGTTTGACTTTGCCAAGCAAAATAGTCAATGACATCATTATTGTCCAATGAAAAATAAGCATGAAAAGTACAGGAAAGATGATTTATATGAAACTATTAACTGGGTAATAGTCTTTGAAACTATTGACTTGCAAATAGTCTGTGGAATGAAATAGCACAACTATTTCATTATTTTTTATTTAGAAAAAAATATACTGAGGTATAATAATAGATTATATTTGAAGCTGGATGTTGAACTTACAAATGTAAAAGTTAATTATCAAAAGTTTTGGTCTATACAAACCTGCCAACTGTCACTATTTGCGAGGGATTTCCCCCATGGAGTCTCCCAAATTGAAATTTTGAATGAGCAATTTTGTGCACAATTTTTAACAAAACAATTAATTTTACAATGACATGAGGCTTACATTAGTATGAAGAAGCCAAAAAACAACATTAAAATGTATCTAAAGGCCCCCTTGAAGGTTTTTTAGGACTATGACGGCCATCTTGCACGCAAAACCCATTTTGGCATTTTGAAAAGTTGGCAGGTATTTCTACATCATATTTCTGTCATAATAGTAAGAAAGGTGCTTCCATTGAACAACTTTTTCCTTCTTAATATTTGCAAGATAGTAAACTAAAGCAAATTTTAATTTAAACACATAATAGATAATAAACATTAAAAAAAAAATGTGCACATACTACAAACTTATAAATGGCAATAATAGTAATATTTTGGCAATTATAAAACCAATGATTAATATTTTAAACAATATTAAACTTTTAAATTACTTTAATATAAATTCTATGTTCTGACGTAAACTGTTAAATTGACAGTGCCTCATATATCAGCTGTCCAACAACTAGTCATTTTTATAGGCTTTGATTGAAATGAGAAGGTATTTAAGTATGGTTTGTTATTATAGTAAAATGTACTTAATCAATATGTCACTTTTATGACCAGAAATTTGTTGCTGTTTAAGGCGAAAGGGTTGGGTCTTAAAGATTACATAAACTTCAAATTTAATGAATTATGTTAAAAAACTGTCTTTTAAAAAAGCCTTGTAAATTAAAAAGTAGATGTCCATTTCAGGATTTTCCCAGGCAGACAATATTTGGTAAATTTATATATGTCTGGAATATAGGACCGTTTTGGAAGCCATATATCGCATGTGTCAATGAAGAAAATGTAAATTAACTTAATCAATTGCTGATTGTGCATCTAGACTTTACACTCAAAACATTGGACCATATTTAGTTACAATTCTTAAGTTCTTAAAAGACTAATTAAAGTTCCTGGGTATGTTTCTCATGCAAATGTTGGAATGTCAACGTATGCAACATTGTTATTGGTTCCTGCTTCACAAAATTTATAAACACTAGATAAAACCATATAACACCTCTGCATTAAAGAGAGTTTAAGTGCTGTCGTTGGACAAGAACAATGTACATGTAGTTGGAATTGGGCAATGACTTTTATCTGCCAGTAGATGGCTAGAAAAGATGTTAAAAAATTGTGCTGTTCATTTATAAAAAGTTTAAATGAAGAAATTAAAATAAAATGTTTTTTTTAGTTATTGACCTGGTATCTTGGATAAATAAAATATGTGCAATGTGAGGTACATTGGAACTCTGTTCTTCTATTCAAATTGTTTAACAGTTGTGCTTAAATATTTCACTACTTCATTTCAATATGGGTGGGTTTTTTTTATAATCAAGGACGCTCAATGAAGGGTACAAAATTTTCAGAAAAAAATTAGACATATTTTTATTTTTTTCATTACAGATTTATTTTATTACTTTATTAGTTGTCACATTATCATATAAAATGGTACTTAAATCATCCAAAGAAATCAATGTCCTCAGACGACTTTTAAAATATCATTGAAAAAGCTCCAAATTATCTCCCTTTGGTACAAAAATGTCATTTTTTGGCATTAAAAGTGAAATATCTTTTTTAACTCACTGGCGAGCGATTTTTTTTAATTATTTTTTTCAAATAAGCTGTACTGAACTTAACTATTGTAAAATTTGAGCGATTGCTGTAATTAAGTTCCTTTTTTAGCTCACCTGGCCCAAAGGGCCAAGTGAGCTTTTCCCATCACTTGGCGTCCGTCGTCCATCGTCGTCCGGCGTCGTTAACTTTTACAAAAATCTTCTCCTCTGAAACTACTGGGCCAAATTACACCAAACTTGGCCAAAATCATCATTCGGGTATCTAGTTTAAAAAATGTGTCCGGTGACCCGGCCAACCATCCAAGATGGCCGCCATGGCTAAAAATAGAACATAGGGGTAAAATGCAGTTTTTGGCTTATAACTCAAAAACCAAAGCATTTAGAGCAAATCTGACATGGGGTAAACTTGTGTAACAGGTCAAGATCTATCTGCCCTGAAATTTTCAGATAAATCGGATAACCTGTTGTTGGGTTGCTGCCCCTGAATTAGTAATTTTAAGGAAATTTTGCTGTTTTTGGTTATTATCTTGAATATTATTATAGATAGAGATAAACTGTAAACAGCAATAATGTTCAGCAAAAGATTTACAAATAAGTCAACATGACCGAAATGGTCAGTTGACCCCTTTAGGAGTTATTGCCCTTAATAGTCAATTTTTAACCATTTTTCGTAAATCTTAGTAATCTTTTACATCTTCTCCTCTGAAACTACTTGGCCAAATTACACCAAACTTGGCCAAAATCATCATTGGGGTATCTTGTTTAAAAAATGTGTCCGGTGACCCGGCCAACCATCCAAGATGGCCACCATGGCTAAAAATAGAACATAGGGGTAAAGTGCAGTTTTGGGCTTATAACTCAAAAACCAAAGCATTTAGAGCAAATCTGACAAGGGGTAAAATTGTGTAACAGGTCAAGATCTATCTGCCCTGAAATTTTCAGATAAATCGGATAACCTGTTGTTGGGTTGCTGCCCCTGAATTAGTAATTTTAAGGAAATTTTGCTGTTTTTGGTTATTATCTTGAATATTGTTATAGATAGAGATAACTTGTAAACAGCAATAATGTTCAGCTAAGTAAGATCTAGAAATCAGTCAACATGACCAAAATCGTCAGTTGACCCCTTAAGGAGTTGTTGCCCATTTTATTAAATTTTTAACAATTTTCACTAATTTGGTAAATTTTTGTAAATTTTTACAAAATATTTTTCACTGTATCTAAAGGTCCAAGTTTATTATAGATAGAGAAAATTCTAAGTACCAAGAATGTTCAGTAAAGTAAGATCTACAAACACATCACTATCAGCAAAACACAATTTTGTCATGTATCCATCTGTGTCCTTTGTTTAATATGCACATAGACCAAGGTGAGCGACACAGGCTCTTTAGAGCCTCTAGTTTATTTCGATATTACCTTTATTTCTCTTATTACTTCAACAGAAAAAAAGTGTCTTTACAAAAATGAATGCTTCTTTCAAAGGCAGATTGTGAGCTTAAATGAACAGTGACCCCATATTTTTAAAGTTCATTTATAGAAAAATATAGCGAAATCCTATATTCATTTTTTTTTAATTTATACCCACGAGCCCCCTTAAGCAGACCTTTTTCATAGGAAAATTGATATTGATCACAGACCAGTGATATTGTTGTCTTTTTTCAAAACTACCTCTACCGTTTTTTATTGGGAAAAATGCATATTTTTTATTGAAATTGGGAAATATTATTCTAAACACATCTCGATTTTTTGCTGACCTTTGCTGTCTTTTTTGCACTGTTTTTTCATGTATATTTTGGTTGTCAGACATTTTCAACCTGGAAGGTACTTTTCGGAGAGGGGAAAGAAACTGAAGCAATGATGGTACTTAATGCATTGAAAACCACATGTGTTACAAACACCATGATGATTCTGATCAGAAAACTGGATCTCAAAAGTGCTTTATAATATCAAAATAATAACATGAATACGATATTTACAAACATTACTACCAATGCCATCACTGTTTGGGGAAAATGTAGACCTTTTTGGGAGGAATTTTAAGCCATTTTTTTTAGTAATTTGAAATTTTCTCTAGGGGAAAAGGCCGAATTTCGGCTGTTATTTGAGGCAAACAATATCACTGCAGACTTATGATACACATTATTGCAAATGTTCCATTTGATATTTATTAAGTTAAAGAATGTCTTAAAAATAATTTAAAGGGACTTTTTCTTGAAAATAATGAGAAAATGGATACATAAAATTTTTTTTTGCTGCTTCATTTTTAAACCATGTGCTTATTGGAAAAGAAGTAAAATTAACTTTTGAAGTCTGAAACTTGATCTGGCCAAGGGTCCAAAATAACATCCTGCAGTTAAAGAGAGCACAGCATCATGAGACCAACCAGGCTTTAGGACAACATAGATTTGTACATGTACAATGTACGTTGGATTCCTGTTAAGCATGTTAATTGCATAATGATGTACATGTATAGTCCAAATTTTAGAGCTAATTATGCAGTTACAAAATGTAACATGAATATGCAGTGAAGAGAAAAAATTGATACTATACATGTATATATACATTAGGTTGACACCTGTCAATGAATGACCATGATAGTAAAAATTTGAAAACAAATTAAAACACACTTTTCAACCAAATCTTATATTATATGTTGTAAAACTAAGTTTGCTTGAGCTGGAGGTTTTATTGATAGGGAAAAAAATATTGAAAGAAGTATTTTTAAGCTGCAACTTTATCTTTCTCAAGAAATTTGCCTGTGCTATTTTTATGGTATACAGTTTTTTAATCAGAAAAATTCAAGAACTTGTTCTCATTTCAATAAAACATCCGACTCCTGCTGTGGTGCAGTTAAAATGTTGTGTCTTTTATTTTACCATTACACATTTGGTTTTGTTGAACATTTATTTTATTATAATTTCTGTTCCAAAAGCTGCCATTTTGCCACAGCAAGTTTTGGTCTACTCAAGTTCAAAGGCACCTGAGCATTTTTCAATGTTGTCAAGCTGAAAATGTCAGGTTTGTATCTATTTATTTTTATGTTTGGTTTGCATGGATTAGAAAAGATTTTGTTTCATTTATGCATTTTATATTTATTTATTAATATCACTTATGATTATGAATTGAGTTTTGAATGAACACTTTGCTTACTTTGCAGTGTGAGGGTTTTATTTCAGTAGATTATTAAGTTCAGGAGTTTGTGTTTGTTACAATTTCCATAATGGGCATAGGCATGTTATATGCACATTTGGACAAAAAATATGACACTGTCCAATCAGTATTTTGGCCCACATGGTGGTGTCTGAACTCTTTAGACCAGAATGGTAATTGGACATTGCCTGATGGTAAATGTTGGATATTAAACTTGAACAAATAAAAAGATGTTAACCTTTTGAATTCTATTCAATAGTTTTTTCACCAAGAAATATTAATGATGTCCAGGGGCCACCAGTGACTCACCACACTTCAGAATTATCAAACAGGGAGATGTGGACACCCAACATATTGCCTTGTAGCTATAGTTTGAATGAATAAATGGAGGAATTGATAAATAATACATTCAATAAATTTTGGTGCTTCGCAAATTTTTTCGAACAAAATTATGTTAAGCCTACAATTGTGTCTTATAAACAGTAAATGAAACAAGAACCTAAAACAGCCATCTTAAATAAATATTGAACTAATGCAATTGTAAAGTAATTTTAAATATCTTGAATATGGTTTCACATTCTTTCATTACAAAAATCAAACTTAATAAATAGGATGTATTCTTTTTTTTAATGGTAGTTCTATGGAAAAAAAACACATTTTGTCATGTGTTTATTAAAAAGTCTAGTGAAACTCTGATAATTTTACATTGTATGTTGGTGTTTGCTGTATATTCATTAAGAACAAACATTTTCCATCATCAAGAAGAAGTTTTAAAGTGCTTGTAAATGCTTCTAGAATACTTCACAAATGTTAAAATATGCCAAATTCACAAAGAATTACATTGGAAAGGTTGTGTCTGTCATTAACCAGAAATAGAATAAAAACGTGAAAATTGTAACAAAATACCATCGAGTGGGTGGAAAATTGGTACCTAATAAATACAACAATAGCATACAAATTTCTATTTAAGATAGTGCTGTTCTTTTTTATAGCATTTTGTAGTTTATACATTATACATCATTACTATCCTGGTTCTAAGTTCTAATTAAGACTCAATTTTATTTACGTAGAATAAAAAGTATTTTTTTTATGAGGAACACAGGTGCTTTATTTACTATTTAATATGCATGCATGTAATTGTTTTCATCAGATAGGACATTTAAATGATTTCATGCTTAATTAAACAAATGCAACTAATATCTATTATATTTTAACACTTTAAAAGGTAATACAATTAAAAACCCAGTGATTACCTGTCAATTTGATAAGAGTAACTAATCCCAGAAATGAATCCATAATTACTTGTACTTTTAGTATTGTCGCAATACTTCTGATTTAATTTTGTCTCAAAACCCGATATAAATGCTAGCGATGTCTAAGAAATTTACTATTTGGGTCATTGAAATCATTTCCATTTTTAACTGATGCCTTACCTGAAATGTTCTAGGAGGTTTTAAGTAGAATTATAAGAAAATTAATGAAATAAAAAGGATGAAACAGTCAATACAAGATTCTTGATGTTAAGAATCTTGTGTGAAATCTAATACTTGAAAAAAGAGTATCAACTTTTTAGACATCTCAAAATGACCAAAATTGTGTGAAAATTTTTCTGAATCCTTGGTTAAAAGGAAACCAATAATTCAATGTTATTTGATATGCAGATTTAAAAGCATCAGTTGACATTTCACAATTCCATGTAGTTGATTCACATATCACACACTAGTATAACTGATTAATTCCACAAATCTATATGTTATTGCTGGGAAAGATAATTGGAAGCTTGCTTTTTATTATTTTTCTTGATACGACTGCAACCAAATTTTGTGGTGGTATATTGGTATCACGCCCTTGTTGTCGACCAAAGACCGTTTGTTTCCAGACAAAATTTTAGTATAAGACAATAGAAATCTATGAAATTTAAACACAAGGTTTATAACCTCGAAAGGAAGGTTGGGATTGGGGGTTATGGTCCTAACAGTTTTTTAATTTAAAAAAAAAGGGGGGGGGGGGGGGGGGGGGTCAATACGCAATAGCATAGTCTATTGCACAAAAGCAAAATTCAAATCATATAACCAATTCTAAGTTATTTGACTACAGTTATTATGTGTCATAAACCTATTTTGTCTATGTGTCAAATATTTAATTACAATCTAAATTCAGACCTGCAGTATCAAGCACAAATATTGTGTCCATTTTTGCCCCAACCGTTCAGGATTGGACTTCTGTGGTTGTATCCAGCTGCGGCCGGCTAAGCAATTTATTATTTTCTGGATTGTTATTCCAAAGTTTTGAACTTTATTTGTAAGATTGAATTAATTTTCCACATGTTGTACCATATCCTGAATTTGCTTGGATTAATTTACTGAGAAATTTAAATTGTTGGAATTAATAAATAAAACACACTGTAAAATTAAATAAAAAATATGATGTGTTGTTTCAGACTCTGAAATTCAGAGTGATAGGACTTTGATCATCAGATAAATACATGGCATTTTGTTAAATCATGGGGTAGTTCATGTATGGTTGGATCAAATTGTAAAAACTCTGTTGATCATGAGATTGGTGAATGTATTCTCGCTTTTGATTAAGAATGGTTTGGTTTGTCACTCCAGAGTTCTAGGATGTTGATCATGAATTGTCATAAATTTGACAATTACTTCCTATTGGATAGATCAATTGTTATTTACCTCATAGATTTGTAAAGATTATCTTAAATTAAATTGTAGACCCCGGAGACCAGGGCCTTAAGACCTTAGAGGCGGATTTGGCAGACACAACCACAACAGTGACAGACTCTGATAACAGTCAGTCTTCAACAGGCGCTCCTCCTGATATCACACAGATTGCATCATCTTTTGAAGATGAAAACGAGGCTTACTGCAGTGACCCACCTGATCTAAATCCAGAAGATTCAGATTTGGATAAAATCGACCATCTTCCTAAAACTGTTTCTGTCACTGATACTTTAGAAATCACTGATAGCAATGGTCCACCTGATTTAACAAACTCAGAAGATTTTGATTACGGTAGTAACCAGGAGGTATTGGGAATAGAAGAATCTGATTTCCCTGATGTTATTGAAGCAGAAGCATGTAATACAGACACTGGTGATTCAGTAAATATTGAAAGTGAGACATTTTTATCAGCTCACTCTCCACAAGACTCATGTCCATTTATATCAGAATCTGGAACAGACATCTCTTTAGCTCAGGAAGTTTCAAAAACTTACCAGCTCAATAGATTTTCTGAGTCCCGTTATAGTGAAACTCTGTTAGCTGTTGCTCCTGATGATATTTTATCTGTACGTCCAGGAGATATTTTACCTGTACAGGGAGCTCAACCGATAAATGTTCATTTACAACAGCAACAACTGCTACCAATTAAACGTGGACCAGGTAGACCAAGGAAAGATGGGATAGAGTTTCTGCCTAAAAAGAAAACGTGAGTTTGGAATTTGTAAATTTGCTACTTCACTTTGATAAAAGACTTTTATAAAATTTACTTAGTCATAAGTTGGTAAAATCAATACTTTTTCAAAATTTTATGAGTTGCTAATCTTTTTTGTTGTCTGAAACTTTAGCCAATGGATCAATTAAATTTATACTTGATTTAAAGACCTTTGAGTCAATTCTTTTTATGAAATATAATGAAATAAGTCTGTAGCGAAATACATTGTCATTACTGGTAATTGGACACATTTAGTCCTTAGTCTGCATTGCTGTCTCACTGAAGATTAACCAACGTCTTGTTTCATTCAACACCCAACTCACATCTGTTAGTCTAATTTTTATAAATCCATTAAGATCTCATGGCCAAAATTATCTCTATCAGATTAAAAAGATACAAATACTTTTATGCATGGCTCTGAAAATGGTCATATCCATTAGGTCGCATCCATGAGGTAATAAATGAAAAGGTATCATAGTAAATTATCTTAATTTTTCAATTTCCCTTTTGACTGTGGCTACTGTTAGGTTCTAATCGTACACATTATACTGAAATAAATTCATATCTTACAGGAAAATAAAAAGTAGTATCAAGGGAATACACAGCATGTCACAGCATCCTAGCAGTAACTTCTCTCAGATGGAAGTTCTTGATAACAGTAGTCAAGGATCCTCCTCTCTAGGAGAAATATCTTCAGAAATCAATATGGAAAACTTTGGTATGTCAGAAGAAGAATCTAGTAAGTTATATAATAGTAGGTTGTAAACAAAAAAATGATAAAGTAGGCCTTTTGAATATAAATAGAAAATGTTGTATGAGTTGATAGTTAGAGACTTTGAATTACAGGAAGTGTTGTTATTCTGTATTTTTCATGTTTAAAGAATCAGTACCTTCTATGGGATAGAGGGCTGGAAATAAACTCATCATAGATATTAGGCTTAAATTTGTATGCCTGACACATGTTAGGTTGACTAAAGACTCATCATGTTAAAGACCAATGATGACCCAAATTACAAAAGGTTAAATTTTTTTGCTTTCTCATGTTAAAGGTATATATTTTACATAACTCTCACTTTCTCTGGGCACTCCAGCTTCCTCTACCAATAAAACCGTCCGCCAAGAAATAGCCCTAAAGTGATGCTTATAAGTGGCATTAAAACACAAAAAATTAAATCTTTACATAACTTTCAAAAACAAGTTACTGTAGGAAACTGATATCTAGTTTTCCATTTATGTTGAAATGAACATGTATTTTTGTGAACAAAGTACAACATCTTTTTCTCATGTTTATATATTTGAGTATTTTATATATGATACTTTTGCAATATACAAATTTTGTTGTTGTAGATTGTATGTATCAGTTAGAAGAAGGTGTAGATATGTAAGTAGTATTTTTACAGTTAGTTGTGAATAACTTCTTTAAACTCAAGTTAAAAATGAGCTAATTAAAAAAATAAATCATGCAAAATGTGTATTTATGCAAAGAAAAGGACAATATATGTATTTATATATTTATTCAAAGAAATCATGTTTTAAAAGGACAATTTATTATTTTTCTTGATCTTGAACAAGGTTTCAGGAGTAATTGAAGATTTAGAATTAATACAATAGCATAAACTTAAGTGGTTCTCTCAAACAATACATAAAATGGATAAGATGAATCACCAAAAATGCGGGACTACAACAGACCATATCAACGAATGACTCCTGGGGAAAATGGGCGAACAAGAACAAACAATACATTGCCCAGATGGCAGTTTTCCATTTATTTTATACTTAGTACATGTAATCATGATTATGTTGACTTTATGTTAGAGCAAAAACACCTTCTAACTTTTATACATCATTATCAATCTAAAAACAATTAAATGTTACTGTTGGAAACTGATATTAAATTTTCCACTTGTCACATTATATGAGAAATACTAGGAATTCTAGATCATGGACATATATTCTTGCCACAGAAGTACCAATATATATTTTGATATCATTTTTTTTTTTTATATATTTTCAAAATTCTGGTGTTGACCCAGATTACTTAGCCTACTGAACATGGAAATATGGTAGTGTGATCAGGGCCTGCAGTCCTATGGACACATATTCTTGATTTTTGTCTTATTTAAATATCTGAAAAAGTTGTGAAAGATACATTTATGTTGATAAAAGATTCAATTTTTATTTCCAGTCCTTTAAGGATGTGCAGTTTATGTAATTTGGCTGAAAGAAGTTTATTAGGACAAGGTGATATTTGTCGATATGAGCCAACACCTGGTTTTGATCCATCCAAACAAACATTGTCAAAATTAGATAAAAAGTTTAGTCCAGAACCTGAAGAAAAAGATGGAGAAAAAGGTCCAAAGCCTTTGACGTGGAGAAGAAATAGAGGTCCTGTTAAAGGAATAAAGTATGTATAGAAATGAATTGTTTTCATAGTTTTCATTAACCATTTGTGCTGTTCAACTAATATCCTCTTTATAAGCTTTATATTTGTCTTGTAAAAAATGAAGATGTTTTGGACAAAAAAGAAAGGATCTATATCATCATACCACCGCTCAAATAATAAGACATAATAATACATGAACCAAAAGTAAATGATATAATATAAAATCTACAAAATAATTATAGACTGTTTAATTTGATAAAACGCCACCTTTGAACAAAGACAAATGATTGTGGACTTTGAATATAACGTTCTCTTAACAGAAAAAGTTTTCTAAAGTCCAGAAGTAGAATAAGTTGTCATCTGTAATTTTATATTGATCATTGTTAGTTAATAAAAAATTATTTTGAAATTGTAAGAAATTTCTGGAAAAAAATAAATCCTATGAATTTATTACAGGGAACGAAGTAAATCTCCCAGAAGATATCCACATAACTGGGATGATGATTCCTGTTTTGTTGGAAATGAACTATCATATGTTGGTTTTACAGAAGATTTTGATACTAGTCAGCTATTTGAACTTTCAGGTTTGTATGACAATCAACAAACACAAATTGATATTGAATTTCGATGGCCTCATTTATGCCATTCTGGAGTTATTTCCCTTTATAAATAGAAAATTTATGAATTTGCCCAGGGCTCACACTACTTTAGAATTATAGGGAGAAGTGACTTCTCTTTTTGAAACTGATAGGGAGAAGTGGTGAGATTTGAAAGAGAAGTGCTCATTCGCACGGTGCGCTACATTGTTTGGATTTTACTATAAATATTTTTTCATTTTAAAAAATGTAAAGAAATTATAATATATCAATTACAATTTAATTCAAATCTATCTTGTGTATGAAATTCAGTGTTTCTCATCAAAAAATATAAAAGTTATTAAGCTAGGCCATAATATAATTAATAGTCTCAGAGTTAAGCAACTTTGAAACAATCCATAAAAAAAATAGGGAATTATATACACCAATCAATTAGATGTAACCAAAAGTCTCTTAATGTGTGTGGAATACGTAATTTTTCCCTTTTGAATCAATATTCTTCTGTCAGCTGTTCCATCCGTGCGTCCGTAGTAATTATTGTTAAAGTACGGATTTCGGTCATAGCTGGTCCGGTTCTGATCCGTAGTTTAGAAACGGTCAATGGCGGACGAATGAATGCAAGAAAATTTACAAAAATAAACGATGTTTGACAAGTTATTTGGAAAGAAACATGACGTTTTTAATGCAATAAATGGTTTAAACATTTACTGAAGGCAACTTTTATAACGTTTAAATGAAGTAACAAACTTATTTTGCCGTCGAAATTTAGGTTGATGTACGTTTTTGAGTAACAAGCACCGGAACTTGCGGAAATGTACGAAGTGATAAAAAGTTGTATTTTTATCAAATAACCTGTTTCACACTGCAAAGACAATGCTTCAACCTCTTTTCTTAAGATAATGAATCGTTTATGTCTAAATTTCATTAATTTTCAATAAAAAATTGATGTTTCATTGCCTTCATCAACTTGGTAAAAATTGAAAATGTCCGATGACGGAAGCGACTGAAAGCGAGTATCGTCAAGAACAGGGCGACTTGTTTTCACTTTGGGGGTCGGGGAAAGCGAAGTGACGGTCGGGAAAGCGACTTCTTCGCCTAAGTCGCCTGGTAGCGTGAGCCCTGAATTTGCCTTATATTTACAAGCTAGAGCATCTAAGTTCAATCTTCTTTTATTACTTTCTGCACCTTCTATGAACATAAATTTCAAAAATAGAAGTTGACATTTTAGAAAAGATTAGGATTTATAGAATATATATGATAAATATGTGAATATTTTCAGGACATGTTTGGGCCCATCACTGTTGTGCTGCTTGGTCTGAGGGAGTGGTCCAATCCTGTAATTTACTTTTGTTGTATGTGGACAAAGCTGTATTTGGTGGAATATCACAGGTAAACCATATAATGGTATCAATAGTTATAAAAATCAATGAAACACTTATGTCATCTTCAGGTGTGAACATTGTCAGAATAATGTTTTGATTTATACTTTTTTTTGCAGGTTTCTTGAGTTCCTTGGTGTCCTCTTGAAATTCCAAACAAGTATATTTAAAAAAATAGTATTTATGATTGTAGATTTAAATGATCTTATTTTGCTAATGATAATAATGCAGCAATTAAGGAAATTAATGTTGATGAAAATTAAATCCTTTAAAATGTTCTGAACTTTACCTTATATGCTTTACCTCACTTCTTTTTCAGAAATGTAATTACTGCCATAGATTTGGGTCAACTATCAAATGTCGCATTCAGAAGTGTGATAATATGTATCATTATCCCTGTGCAGCTGCAAGGGGTTGCTTTCAGGATATCAAAACTCTGACATTACTTTGTCCAGATCATACAGATCAGGCTCATGCCATAGGTGGGTATTTTATCATAGCTTAACTTGATGTTTTTGTTTATTTACAACATACCTCAAACAGATTTTTACTATTTGAGACTGAGGAAACACTTTGTCTATATGGCTGACCTCCATTGTTAAACAGGTCCTTGTGTTTACTGTTAACACTCTTGTTGGTGGACATTTCAGCTGCTAAAACTAATCTGACATGAGCATATTAAAGTTAATATTTTGCTTTAATAGTAAATGAGGAATATAGATTCCTTTCAACCTCTAGTTTATTTCCAAGAGTTGATTACTCCTACAAAATCTTACCAAAAATTGGTGATACTCTTTAATTGTTTTAAATTAGATAAGAGTACATTTACAGTACTAACTACTTAGTAAAACAGCACCTTACTTTGTCACAAATAATACTGAACTCTCTTTTAAAAAGAAACTGATGTTTTACATATGACCATGATATGAATTTATCATGCTTTTCCTTATTTTAAACTTTATAATGTTCATTTTCCAGCTGCAGAGGAAGCATTATGTGTGATATGTGACACAGTAGGAAATGTATTAGAACAGCTGTTTTGTACCAGTTGTGGACACCACTACCATAGTAATTGTCTGAATCCTGTAGTGTCCTTGACCCCAGAGGTTAGAGCCGGTTGGCAGTGTCCGGATTGTAAAGTCTGTCAAAAGTGCAGGTATAGTAATCCTTGTCATCTAGCTGAAACTTGGTACCTTTAGCAACTGATCATACTATTTTAATGTCTAAGATTTTATAAAAAGTTGATATTACTCTTTCCAAAACAAGGTTTCTCATGTCTCACTTACGATGAAATGGGAATTGCTTTTCCAATTTGCAATTTAACTTCAGTGTAAATAACTGCACATTTATTTTAGGTAAAGTTTAAGTTTGTCCTTATCTACTTCTCGACATAAGATATCAATAATACATACGTCTGAGGTTATTTCTCTGTCAGATAAAATAGTATTTCAACTGCAATTTATGCTAGTAATGAAATGACGAGTAGAATTAATGATTAATGTCAGTGTACATTTCGTTGAAATCCAGCATTATAAACCAGACATCATACCTATAAAAAGAAGTTTGCCAATCAGACAACTCTCCATAAGAGACCAAATGACACAGATATTAACAGATATAGGTCATCGTACGGCCTTCAACAACGAGTAAATTCCATACTGCATAGTCAGCTATAAAAGACCCTGAAATCACAAATGTAAAACAATTCAAACAAGAAAATTAACAGCCTAATTAATGTACGGTGCAGTCCGGTGTATCCATGCACCTAAGAACTATGACTTAACTTCATTCAACTGATAAAACCAGTAATTGAATAATATTGTGTAAACATTTATAACATACTTTTATTTGATAAAATTATCTGTTCGTTTGGTTTTACCGTCAAATTTTTTTTCAATGTGTGTCCAAAATTAGGGAAACCCTGTTCTGAGAATTCCTCCAATGTCCGGTGATTTCGTGCATGCCTTCCAAAATTGGTTATTTTGAATAAAGAAAAGATTTTCTGCTACGAAATATAGCTGAATTTGAACTGAGCACACTGCTAAGGATGCAGAGCTAAAATTATTTCAATCTTATATAAAATTGACTTAGAAATAACAAATCTTATCTGATGATGATTTTTTTTTTAATGGAGATTGGCCAAATATGGTTAATCACAGGATTGCAGTTATTATTCAACTCTTGAACTTATCAATTTTATTCTTTTTTTATCCCTTTGGAATGCTAAAACAATAACAAGAACAATTTTATTTATGTTATTGTTTTGATATGATGAAATCAGCCAATGCGTGGTATCACCTGACGCGCGAACACCGGGGACTTCACTGTACCAAAAAAATTAACGAAAAACAAATATGTTCATTCTGCAGTACAACATACACTCATGAAAAGTTAGTCAGTTGATCATTCATGTGAATGTCTACTTAAACAATTTCACTTTTTCTTTTGGTTGGAGAACTGTATGCAACTTCCATCATTTTCAGATAGTTTTCTTACAATGTTTTTTTCTTTTTTTTCAGAAAAGCTGGAGATGACAATAAAATGTTGGTTTGTGACACCTGTGATAAAGGTTACCATACATACTGCCTCAAACCAGTTATGACAACTATCCCAAAAAATGGATGGAAATGTAAAGTAAGTTTTTTGTTGAATATAATTTGAAAGCCGTTTAACACGTGATTAACCTGTTTATATGTTCATAGCATTAACCATGTAACCTGTGTCTTATTAGTCATTGTTAAATTGTTGGCAATGGTCAAAATATAAACCAATGCTTTCACATGATTGGTAATGAAACATTTATCTTCCTGAGACCAAAGGATTCTGATGTAATTAAATACAGGTTACCTAGGCCTTAAACAATGAAAAATAAGCATACCTTATAGTAAGCTAGAAAATGTGAAAAAATTCAAACGAAAAATCAACACATGGTCTAATGCTAAAAACAAAAACTGAGACTGCAATCAATGAGACACACTAGATTACACTTAATCCATTTCAACAACTGCCATTTTACGAACGAGATGAGATCCGGAATAATAGAAATATAATTCCATTGATATATGATTTACTTTCATATACATCTACATCATAGCCTTGTCCATATTTTACATACAATTTACAAAGAATTAAAATTGCCTTTTTGGTGTAGTATAATTATTTAAATGAAATGTTGCTTTTTCTAGAACTGTCGTGTATGTACAGACTGTGAGTCACGCACTCCAGGAAGTGGTCCAAGTTCTCGATGGCACCATAATTATTCTGTTTGTGATAGCTGTTACCAACAAAGAAACAAGGGACTGTTTTGTCCTGTCTGTAGAAAGGCTTACAGACAGTTTACCAGTAATGCTATGTTACTATGTACTTCCTGCAAAAAGTAAGTTTGTATTCGTTTTAAAGCTATTGTACATATATATCTCATTGATTTTCAGGGTCTCTTACAGCAAAACTTGGACTAACCATGTTTACAAATACAGATTTTTATACCCATCCGTAGTCAAAAGGGATATTAAGTGTCATCCTTGACCATCAATTTTCGTTTCCACACTCTTTAAGTTTGTCTCTGCCATACAAATTTTATAAAATTCATACAAAATGTGAAGAACCAAAAACTGGTAGACAAAGAGTTCAAGTCTTACCATACTAAAGTTATGCCCCTTTATAACTTGGAAAATTTCAAATGTTTTTGTTTACACACTAACTAAGTTTATTTCATCCAAATTTTACAAGAACTCGTACACAATGCTAAGAAGAAGCAGACAGAGTTTGAATATGATTAATGTCTTTTCTTACTTGGAAAATTGCATTAATGTCCACAGTCATATTTTAATTTTATTTCAATATGAGGCTTAAACAGTTTTGATAAAACTGAAAAATGTAGATAGGGTTATATCTTTATATTTGCCTGTTTTGCATTTCAAAATGTTGTCAGTTTAAGATGTATAATTTGTAGCTACAATCCTACTATCATTTGTAATTAGATATGAGGAAAAGGAGAGGCATGGTTTTTTTCTGTCAAAGCAACCTTTGATTATGAATTTGTTTGTAGACATGTGCACAGAGGATGTGATGAAAACATAGAGTTGTATATGGATCCTATATTAAGAGAGCAGCAACCAGAATATGTTTGTATAACCTGTAAAAATGGACCTGAGGTAAATACTTAGCCTGTTGTCAATTGGTTTTGAATCAGGGGGATAATATGCATGAATAACAACCTGTTCTCATTGATAGACCTTAACGAAGACATTTTTTTACAATGGGTTTTTCAATTTCTGCAATGACTGTAAGTGTTTTTTTTTTTTCTCAAAATAAAAATAATATACTTAGTAATAATGTATAAGTGTTTCGTATACTGAAATCTTAAGGTTGTTTATATTTAATGTATTTTATTTGTACTTGATAGATGGACATAGATCTACCATCCTATTCTTTCCCAGGACCACCTGAAGAGAGTAATGATGAATTTATGAAAGTTCCAAGTGATGATTTTATTATGAAAGGTACAAATTATAATGACGAGATATAACTACGAACAATTCTGATAGCATTGGACATATTTCTTGAGAAAAAATTACTTGTTGATCTTTTATTGTAAAAAAGGAATTATTTTCTGCTTATATCAACTTTTTAAAGGCAAGGTTAATGTGATTCACTGGCTCAAAATCTTTTTATTTTTGGTTTATTGTGTTTTAAGTCTGGGTTCCTGCAATTGCTGACACTTCATAAAAAAAAAGCATAGAAAAAAGAGCTGTTTTCCTCTTAAGGTAACAGTGTATGCGAGAACTTGGTTTAATGTTGATCTAATTGTTGATTATGAAGGAAAGTCTTTTTATAGAGTACAAGTGAGGTATTCATTGAGCGATAACCTAAAGATAAGAGTTCTTATTTTATGTCTGATTTTGGAAGAGTTGATAAAATTCTTTGGTTGAAGACACATTTCATATTGTTCTTACTGCGTATGAAAAAACCCAGATATAGAAGTAATTACTTTTTTCATTCATGTATGATTTTGATGAGTTGAAATTATAATATTACAATATTCTAGAAAATCTTGTGATATAATAGTAAGAAGATGTGGTATGATTGCGAGTCATATTGCTATCTACCAAATGAGAGAGAAGTTAGCTCCTACAAGTCACCTTCAGCAGTGAGCAAACCCCACCATATAAAGTAAGCTTCAAAAGGCCTGACATGACAAAATTTTAAACAATTCAAACAAGAAAACAGACTTGGTTTATGTACATGTTTTTATTGTTTTTTGTGTTTTTTCAACATATTTGCTGTTCACTGTTGATAAGTTATGTAATTTTTTCTCACACAGATCCAGATTATGACATTTCTTCAATAGGAGACAACTCTTCTCAGTTAGACAGTAACTTTTTCCTGAACGAGGACTCTGTTTGCAGTATGGACATTGACATTAGTGTTATAGAAAAGGTATGAAAGGATTAAACTTATTAAAACATGCATCTTCATCAAGGACATCTTCTTTACTTTGGAAAAACATGAAGATGTTGTAGGCTATCTCAAGTGGCTTGTTCATCTTCAATCTGTCCAGAGTTGACAAAATACCAATGCTATTGAGTTTCATGTTCAATCTCTAGACTTTATTTGAGTCAACAGGTGTGTCTTTTAATCATCTGAAAATGGAGAAATGTTATCAGTTTTCATCTTTAAGGTTATTCATTTCTTATCATATGCTGTTCATTTGAGCTTTATAAGATTTTCACATTGAATCCTGTAAATTGTAACTTTTAAACATTCATTTGTATAAGTGATAGGTATGTTTTATTTCCATTCAGCGATTTTAAGCCTTTTATAACAATATGATATATCGAAATTTGGTCATCAGTTGGTTGTAATCAGAAAAATTCAAAATATATGTGAATTTTATTTTAACAGATATCGCATGACCTTGACACTATTTTCTTTTCCACCAATTCAAAAAATATCTTCAATATTAAAAATATTTACTACACTACATGTACAGATTTTAAACACAGCAATAAGTCAAACAAGATGTTTTGATTTAATAATTCTTCACAGGGGGCACAGCAATTAGGACAGTCAAGCTATCCCCATCCAGAACATAGCACAGGTGGAAAGGGTGGAAAGCTTAGTGTTATGAGCAGGAAGAAATTAGCTGTAGGAAAAACAAGGGTAAGTTAAAAAGGAAACGCAATACTGATTAAAAAATTGTGTAAGGCAAAATTTGCTTAACCTGATTGTGCCAGTCACATGCAGACATGATCAAAAGGATCTAGTCAAGCATGTCATGATCAATTTTAATTTATAATTTATAAAACCCTGCACATTATTATGTATTATCTTTGAACATCAACTTTAATAGAGGTCAAACACTCAACAGAATATCTCAGTAACTGATTTGGTAAAATATTCAATTTGGCAACACTAAACAAAAGAACTTTTATGATGGATGTGCCAGCACCTTATAAAGATAATGAATAAGAGTAATGCAATAAATCAAGGTAAGTGATGCATGAACTCTTACTGGCTCTGAGGAAGTACTATCCTCTATGAAACAGCATGCTGCTCTGAATTCCCTCTAAGTAATTACATATGTAAATGTTATTAAAAGTCTGCTTATATGTACACAGTAACAATGAAACTTGAGCTCTGATGAACTCTTTAACTGACTATAATTAAAAGTTTTATTTTTGTTGTTTTTGATGTTTCATTTTTGTTGTAGAGAAAATAAGTATTCCTTTGTTGTTTTTTTCAGGGTAGACCACCATTAGCAGAAAAAAAGAAAAGAACTTCATCTTTCAGTGAAAGAAAAAGAGGAGCCAAACCCAAACTTAAGACTGGATTGGGGTCAACAGGGCCTGTAAGTTTGTATAGGAAATATTTCTTAACAGGATTTTAAGTTTTTACTAAATAATATTATTTAGCTCCCCTCTAGACCTTAGACTTACAAACTATCATGACTTTTACAAGAGGATCTTGAATTGTGGTCAGTGAGAATTTTTAATATAATTTTGGATAAATAAAGAAGTTTTATTTTAGGGTTAGATTAAAATTTAGATAAGAGTGAAGTTTGGTGCCACAAATATGTTTCCTAAACTTAAAATGATCTTATATAAGGGAAATGAATCAAACAGTTAACTGTTGCATTTGAAGGATACAATTCATTTGTAGCTTCATAAATTGAATGAATTGTATGGAATGTTTGTCTATTTTTTACTGCAGCTTGGAGTAGCAATTACAGTGGGTGAGGCCAAGGTCAAAGATGAAGATGATGAAGATGATCATCCTCAAACACTCATCATGGCTGATGCTGAGGATCACTTTGTTCTTAATCAGGTATAACAAAATTAGATATGGTTGCAGTTCTAAGTAGGTGTTTATAATGAATAAATGGAAATACTGTAGATTCATTATTATTCGTTGGATACCAAATCTTACTTATGAACAACTTATTTATATATCCTATGAATGGCAAATAATCTAAAAGGTTTTGTGCCGACTTAAGCAAATCCTGGAAATCAAATATCCACAAATATGCAAGTTTTCTTCAATTCATTAAAAAAAACAGGAGTAAATCCAAGGGTTGCAAATGACATTAATGGTACAGTTGTCAACAAAGCAACTAAAATGTGACATGACAATAAATGAGTATTCAATGGCCTTTTTTCAGGACGTCGGGATCGTGTGTTTTTAAGCTGGGGATTTAGGGATTGATCCTTTCGGAAAATGGGAATTCTTTTTCGAATTTCGGGAAGTCGGGATTTGATTTTTTAAAAATTCAGGACTTCGGGATTTCATGTTTTTAAGCCCGGGATTCCAGGATCAGGACTTTGACTAAATGTTGGAAACATTTTATCATTTTAGGATGTCTGTAAAAGTTGTGGAAGTTTTGGTAAAGGAGAAGAAGGAAAGTTAATTGTGTGTACACAATGTGGACAATGCTATCATCCATATTGTGTGGGAGTCAAGGTAAAGTTAATTATAGAACAATATAAACATTATAAAAAACAAACATTCTATGGATTGTAAAATGTGAAGATTTAGTTTAAGGACTAAGATTTTAGAAAGATCGGTATATAGTTTTTGGTGTAAATATCTTTTGAAGTTGCCATTTTTGGAATTTCTAATTGAATAAAACTTTAAATGTAAAAGTTGATATCCTCAGCCTAAAGAAAAACCTATTTGTCTGTCTGTCTGTTTGTCCGTTTGTCTGTCTTGTCCCTCTTCAGGTTAAAGTTTTGGTCAAGGTAGTTTTTGATGAAGTTGAATTCCTATCAACTTGAAACTTAATACACATGTTCCCTATGATATTATTTTTCTAATTTTAATGCCAAATTAGAGTTTTTGTCCCAATTTCACGGTCCACTGAACATAGATGATTGTGCAAGTGGGGCATCTGTGTACTATGGACACATTCTTGCTTATGTATCTTTTCTTATGTTATTTCAGGTGACTAAAGTTGTTCTCCAGAAAGGCTGGAGGTGTTTGGATTGTACAGTATGTGAAGGTTGTGGTAAACCTCATGATGAAGGACGCTTGATCTTATGTGACGAATGTGATATCAGCTATCATATATACTGTTTAGAACCACCGTTAGACCATGTACCTAAAGGCACATGGAAATGTAAATGGTGAGTGACTATCATATATACTGTTTAGAACCACCGTTAGACCATGTACCTAAAGGCACATGCAAATGGAAATGGTGAGTGACTAGGGAGGAACAGTTTCAAAAAAAAAGAAAATTGAAGAGTTTTTATGCCCCACCTACAATAGTAGAGGAGCATTATGTTTTCTGGTGTGTGCGTCCATCCGTCGGTTCAGCCGTCCGTTCGGCCTGTTTCGGGTTTCAGTTTTTGGTCAAGGTGTTTTTGATGAATTTTGAAATCCAATCAACTTGAAACTTATTACACATGTTCCCTATGATATGATCTTTCTAAATTTAAATGGCAAATTAGATTTTTACCTCATTTTCACGGTCCACTGAACATAAAAAATAGTGATAGTGCTAATGGGACATCTGTGTACTGTGGACACATTCTTGTTATTGTGATATTCTGGACATGCGTCCTGTTAAGACTTTGTAAAATTATAAATTTTTTTCAAAATATGGTCAGAAATACTACAAAGCATGTGAATTAAATTATAGAATATAATGTTAATCATATTTACTTGCAATTTTCTTTTCTTTAGCATACTGTGGATTCATTTATTTTCGTGGGTACCAATTTTGGTAGATTAAGGCAAACTAACACTTTTGTTGATATTCAATTCCGTGGTTGTGCCAAAGTCAACATAAAGTCAATAGAACTTTTTTTGATTTTTAGTGAACTTTTAAATTCCTAGTTCTCCTGTACCCATGAAATCCGCTAAAATTGGTATCCTGCAAAAAATAATGAATCAACAGTAATAGTTTAAAATCAGATCTTACAGAATTGTCTCCCCTTTACATGCAGTGCGTTGTATACATTTTAAATCAAAACCAGTAAATAAGTGCATATTTTGAATGTATGTTTATTTTCAAATTTACCACTGCCTAATTCCAAGGCAAGCTGTTTAAACTTCATATTGAAATATTAGTTCTCAAGACAACACATTAGCAGTATTTCATTTGAATAATTTGCAGGTGTGTAAAATGTGTATATTGTGGAACAACATCACCAGGGTTTGGATGTCAATGGCAGAACAATTATACACAATGTGGACCTTGTAACAGTAAAATCTGTTGTCCATGTTGTCGTAGATCATACTGTGAAGAGGAACTTATTATTCAATGTCTTGCATGTGATCGCTGGCTTCATGCATTATGTGATGGATTAAAAAATGAAGATGAAACTGAACGAGCTGCTGACTTTGGATACAATTGTAAATTCTGTCGACCAAGAACAGGACATCCAGGACCTTGTAAGTCTTTTTTTGGTATATTTGTTATGTTTATTTATAGATGTAAAAAGTTGTTTCTTGTGACTTAAAAAATTTCTTGAAAAATATGATTAATTAGAGATGAGAGCAGGCATTTGTTTATATTTGCATCTAAATAAAAAAAACTAAGTTCTTATTATTAACAGCTCATTTTAGATTTTGAATTGAAATTTCAACAGACCTCACAATGGAGATTGAAAATTGTTTAAACTCCTCCAATAACCCTCCAGTTAGGAAACATATCATTTAAATGTCATAACATCAAAGTGCTTGTTATTTTCAATATTTACTGCATGATATATGTATCTTTATGTCACTAATTAATTACTTTGTCAATTTAATTTTCAGTGCCACCGCCACCACCACCTTCACCTCCTACACCAGAAGAATTAAGGTCACCAACACCACCATTATTGCCATTATTGCCACCTCCTATACGAGAGCCAGGTAAGTTCATAACATAATAACTTATCTTTAAAAAAACCTGCCAAATATCTCTGTGTACTGCTTTTCATGATGAGTTGAATAAGTATGTCCCTTCCTTTTAGGTTTTTATTTAAAGTCAATTAAAATAGATATGAACCATTACTACCTTAAAAAAAATCACAATTGACCAATACTTATGACCTTACATTGAACCTTACTTTGTATCAATTTAAAATCAAATTGCAGGGCTCACACTACTTCAGAATTATAGGGAGAAGTGACTTCTCTTTTTGAAATTGATAGGGAGAAGTGGTGAGATTTGAAAGAGAAGTGCTCATTCGCGCGGGTGCGCTACAATGTTTGGATTTTACAATAGTATAAAGGGCCATATGTAAATAATGTTCTTTTTATGTTGTTCAATTTATATAATGAGTAAAAAATTACAATTAAAGTAACATTTGAAATTAAAAGTTGTTTAAGTTTTACTAAGGTTCTTGTGAGAAACTACCAACTAAATATCTAGGACTAAAAAAAAAAAATATTTTAAAAAATGTAAAGAAATTATATCAATTACAATTTAATTAAAAATTATTTTGTGTATGAAATTCAGCGTTTCTCATAAAATAAAATATAAAAGTTATTAAGCTGGGCCATAATATATTGATATTAGTATAATAGTCTCAGAGTTCAGCAACTTTATAATCAATAGTTTGAAACATTCATAAAAAATATAGGGAATTATATACACCAATCAATTAGATGTAACCAAAAGTCTCTTAATGTGTGTGGGATGCGTAATTTTTCCCTTTGGGGTCAATATTCTTCTGTCAGCTGTTCCATCCGTGCGTCCGTAGTAATTATTTTAAAAGTATGGATTTCGGTCATAGCTGGTACGGTTCAGATCTGTAGTTTAGAAATCGGTCAATGGCGGACGAATGCAAGAAAATTTACAAAAATAAACGATGTTTGACAAGTTATTTGGAAAGGAACATGACGGTTTTAATGCAATAAATGGATTAAACATTTACTGGAGGCAACTTTTATCACGTTTAAATGAAGTAACAAACTTATTTTGCCGCCGAAATTTAGGTTGATGTACGTTTTCGAGTAACAAGCACCGGAACTTGCGAAAATGCACGAAGTTTTATCAAATAACCTGATACACACTGCGAAGACAATCTTCAACCTCTTTTCTAAAGATAATGAATAGTTTATGTCTGAATTTCTTTAATTATCAGTAAAAAATTAATGTTTCATCAACTTGGTAAAAATTGAAAATGTCCGATGACGGAAGCGACTGAAAGCGACTTTCGTCAAGAACAGGGCGACTTGTTTTCGCTTTTGGGGGTCGGGGAAAGCGAAGTGACGGTCGGGAGGGCGACTTCTTCGCCCAAGTCGCCTGGTATCGTGAGCCCTGAATTGCAGGGTTAACTTTCAATGTTTTTACCATTTACACAATTGCTTCTTAACATAGAAATGATATTCTTTTACTGGATATATACAAAAAAGATTTTATATGGATAGACTTATTTTTTTCATGTAGAAATTCCAAAGCGATTCTTAATGGATGGAGTGTACCTTAATCAACCTGGAATTAATTTAATACAGACCTTAATGGCACAGGTACCTAAGGTCAAACGTCTACGTAAGAAGAAAGTTGTAGAACCAGAAATAGTAATGAAATCTCAGCTGGAAGGACAATTTAAAACACCATCTATTGCTAGAATGCTTTCAACTCAGTCGTCAATAGATGGAGATGAAGGTAAGATCTCAATAACTTCATTAAATTGTATGTTTGAGTGTTGGAAGGGACTTTCTAAGTATTTATATAACCAAAAACCATTTTTAGATAATTTTGCATAATGCCAATCACCAACATTCAATAATTAAACTTCCATTCCTACCCTCCCACATACATTTTAATGGAATAGCCCTTGCATGTTTATTGGATTTATGCAATATTTTGGTAGCATAAATTAAGAATGATATCTATAATGTAAGAATAAATGTGTGCAAGATTTTGTCTTGATTTGTTGGCAGTCTCCTCATATGAGGTTTCCATGCTGTTTCCTCTGTTTTAGTAACATTTTAAACATTTTAGAATAATTTGGTATTTGTTGAGACAGAGCAGGATTTGATTTTGGTGATTTGAGACCTTTTCCTTTCATTTATAAACAGAAAGTAAATGAGGCATGTTAATTGATTTCAAAATATTGACTTAAAATCACATTGTCAAGAAAACAAAAAATAAAATTATATGCATGCAGCCTATAAGAAATAAACTGCTGACTGAAAATGTACATACTTATGTCAACAACGTTTATAGTGTTTTTATAGTTTATAGATCTGAGGTCAAGACTTTCATAAGTTGCCTTTTCAGAAACTTTTTTTGTTCAAGTAGTATTGACCATACTGGTAAGACTAATATATAAGACAAATATTCAATAGTTTTTCTTGTTATTTAAGAACTAGATGAGCTGAGAATGTCAGTAGATAGTGAGTCAACTATGACCTTTGGAGATACAGATGACACTCTACTTAGTCCTATAGGCATGCCTCCAGTCCCAATATTAGGTGGTGGAGAACCCGTGGCAGAAGAAAAGAAAAGAAGAAGGAGAAATGTTGTTGGACTAGGTAATTCAAGCAAAATGAGAACATAATTAACAAAATTTGTTGAAATTTTAACCCAATGTCATGGATCATAAATTACTGCTTAAGTTAGATTTTTATAATTTTGATATTTACTGATCAAAAGAATGATGGCCTTTTTTAACTTCTTTTTTTTTTATAATCTCTAGAAAGTACCATTTGTTAAAATATTTTTAGATTTTAACACATTTTTATGAAATATAAAATGCAGGGTCACATTCAATTGGAATTTTGGTTATGTCATTTCCTGTTTAACAGTTTTTCTGCTATGAGGGGAATCTGTGATTACTAGATCACTTTATTCTAGTTTATTCTTCTGTGACTTGAAAGTTTTACCTGGACACTTATGTATGTCTTAGTAACTATGTTTGTTTATCAAACTTCATCGTCTTAAATTGCTCATATTTTATATTATTAGGTGTTGGTGGGTTTATAGCCAGGCAAAGACATCGTGCTCCTAACAAAAGTAAACAAGTTGAAGGAGGAGCTCCTGATGGGGAGGAAGGTTTGTACAGTAACAAAACAATTAGAAAAGGTTCTTTAAAGAAATTAACCACTTTCCATTAGAACAAAAGGGAAGTCATAGTCTCTGCTAATAGTATGCCATTCAGGAACAAAGAACATTGTTGGAAAAATGTGATATGAAGTTTTTTCTTCTGCTGTGTTGTTGGTGTCGTGTATCTCTGTTTTTTTCAAATCGCAGTGTTTAACAGGCTTGAAATTGTTCTTAAATTTTCAAATCCTGAAAGTGTTAAAATACCTATCTTTTTTTTTATAAAAAGGGTCAAAAAGTAAATATGGAAAATAAATATTAGTTAGTATGGATTTTTGTTTGCAGTTGGAGAGGATGGCATTGAAAAAGCAGCAATTGATCCTGACCAAAAACAAAGGCGAAAGAGGCAGGCCAGAAAAAAGAGCCAGTTAGAAAACAGCTTCCCTTCTTATCTTCAAGAGGCATTTTTTGGCAAGGAAATTCTAGATAAAAGTAAACTTGATGCCAAACAAGGACTAAAAATAGATGCCATGTCTGAGGAGGAACAAGAAGTTCCATTTTCACCAAAGATACCCGGATTAGGTGGTGAATCTGTATTGAATGACAGTGGACAAACACTAAAACAGATGTTACCACCGGTGTCTATATCTAAAGATCATAAACTAGCTGACAATGACGATATTATTGATAATATTGGTAATGTACAATCTCTTATTCATAAAATATGGGAATATATGAGCTGCGCAGGATAGAAATTATTGGCCTTATGCAAATGAATATCAATACATCTGTTTACTTATTTCTGGTTGAAAAAAATCTCTATTCTAAATTTTACAGTTTAAAAATTGAGTTGATATATTAACCCTACAATACAGACCAAAATTAATCTTTAATTTCGCTTTTTTTGAATGTTCCAAAATCAATCAAAGTTTTAAACATGTACATGTATATGTGCACTTCCATCATGTTGATTTTTTAGCTGACAATTTTCATATGTGTAAACTGGAACAGAAGCTCAAACACTTGTTAGGTGTGGAGATATTTTCTAAAAGTTTCAGATTGAAAATCTATTTTACACATCTTATAATTCCAACCTCAGATAAAGATTTATAACTAGTATTTTATTTAAGTTATTGTTAGGAAATTTGTATGACTTTGTGTCTAGAGACTTAAATATTTTTTAAATGTTATGTCGTTACATTTCCACTTGTAAATGGGGTCAGAAATGATTCTGACTTATTAATTTCTTTTAAAGGTGAAAAAAAAAGCTTTGAGATATTATTCATCACAGGAAGAAAAAAATTTGTTATGAGTCCTTAATGAAGTGGTAATACCAATATGGTCCTTGAAAAAACATAAAACAGTTTTACATCATTACTTTGTTTTTTGAAGAGAAACAACTTATATTCACTATTGACTATGTAAATGAATAGATTGTATTTGTATACTGCCTATAAACAAATGATTTTTTTCTCTTTAATAGAGGATAGTGATTTTAAAGATATTTTACCAGATGACTTATCAGAATTACATGTACCTGCTGATGAGGATTTATTCAGTATTATTGGACCAGAATTAACCAAAGATGATGGTAGGTATTTTAATATATCCTGACCGGAAATGGCAACTTGCATTTCAATGTTTTTATGAAGATTTTCCAATATCAGTTTCAAATTGATGGAAGTGCATTAAAAAGAAAAGAATGTAGGCTTGATGTATATACATCCCAATCTTCTTAAATATTGGACATTAAGCAACTAAAAATAAATCAATCTTAATTACTTCTAAGGAACAGTTCTGTTATTGTTGTTTTTAATGTTGAAAGTTGGTCTTTAAAGATAAATTAAAAAGATCAAAACTTACAGCAGTGTCAGAACTTGAGACTTTTGTCAACTGAAAAGGATCTGTAAATTATTGAAAAGTTAAGGTTCTACTTAAGAAACTAAGATTTAATATGGTATTTCAGAATCTTTTGAAGATGGTAGTGACCAGAACAAATCAGAATTACCAGGAAATTTGGAGAGCATGTTGAGTCCACACAATCTTGATGTTGAAAAGATGCTGTCTGAAGGTCTAGCTCATATTGATGGACAAACTGTGGAAGATATTTTTAAAGGGGTACTTCAAGATGGACAAGAGGGACATGTAAAACAACCTGCAGGTGAGTAGGGAGTTGAGTTTGATAATTGTTATCACAGTCCTTTCATGGTTCATATGACACAAAGTATAAGAGAGCTGCCTAAAACAAACTTTCACACTTGTAGTTAGGAAATTACAAAACAAAATCAGTACACATTTTAGTTTCTATATTTCCAGCACAAGATAGAAAGGTAAAAACTGTGCTGAAGACAGGATTTATTATTGAATATAAGAAAAATATTGAATTAATTGAATAAAAATGTGGTAAAAGCTCAATTTTAAAAATAGAAATTATGACCTGGTTCATCATCTTCCTTGACATTTTTGTCTTGCCATAATTTTTGCAATTAAAATTAAAAACATAACACAAAATCTTTAATTAACTGTATACAGATGATCTTGTAGGTAAAATGTCCCAGTTATTGTGTTTTTATGGAAGCAGGATTTTAGTTTTAGTATCAATTTTGATTATTGAATTAATAAATGATCACAAAGGTAAATATCTTACATAAGAGTATTTTTTTTAAATTGATAGATAAGAAACTTTTGTGAGGTATTGTTGACATGTACAAGCCTAACTTTTTTTTCTAACATTGCAGAGGGCTTTAATGAAGGTGTTCCAGGATCTCAAGGTCCTTCATCAGGAAATTTCCCAGGGCACATCCCTTCATTTGCTGTTGATCCTTCAGGATTTGTTCCAAGCTTTAGGTATGTATACCAGTTGATATAATGTCTTCCAACAGTCAGTGCAAGATATTGCTATATGACATAAGTAAGTGTTATATGCTGCCACTTGAAATTTATCCAGGTACTTTTGTTTGACATTAAAGAATTAAAATTTCATCCTTTCTTAAATATCATGTGAATATCTTTAACATTTTTTGGAAATGATGTTTTTAGCAGTAACATTTCTAGAATTTTTTTGTCTATATTTTAGTGGTAAACAAGGTCATCCCGGGTTTCAAGATCCTAGATTTCACCAAGAATTTCCTGACCCATCTAATTGGCCACCTGGAGCAGACGGAGACGACGACGAATCAGACAGTGGCAATAGTCGGCGTAAAATCTTAAAATGGGAGTGTGATGAAGAGTTAGGTGCTAATGCTACAATATCAGCTATTCTGTATTGTAACATGAATCATATTGAGCTACGTACACAGTTCCCAGAATGGAATGAACGGGTGAAGAGAATTGCTAAATTATGGAGAGCTCTTAGTGCAGATGAAAAACAACCATACTTGGTAAGGTGTTTGTTGGTTCCTTGCGACTGGTATCATTGGATACTGTTTGATACATTATAATTTTAAGGACAGATTTTACTGCAGATACTATAATAAATTTATTTTTATAAGAAATAATTTGAGGACAGTCGTTATTGTAGATGTGTTATAAGATATTTGTTCTGGTATTTTCATAAATTTTAATGCATCTTGACTTATACACCTTCAGCTGTTGAAATTGTAGTCTATGCCTTTGTACAAGTCCTAAATATTTATGACATTTTTTCAGCTGCAAGCCAGGAAGAACAGACAGAATACAAAAGTCACAAAGGTATAACAAAAGTTTGAAAATATCACAACTGCATGTTTATAAAACAGCTTGACATTTTGTAAAGTATTAAAAAATAGATTTTGTTAGGTTTAATACATAAGGAAATTGAAACAGAGAAAGAAATCATTTATAGAAGACTGATAAGTAAGAAAATATTTGTAAATGTGTGAATAGAGTAGTATATATGCAGAAGCAATTTCTGAGATAATATCATTGAATGATTTTAGGCAAGAATATTACTGGAACCTTAATTTTATATTCTATGATTTGGATTATGTTTTCCTTCTTACTACATGTTTTAATGCAGTTGTCAGTTTTGAAATTTGTAATAATAACATTTGACATAACTGTACGAAAAGTGCAATGGTCCTTAACATTGAGATTTGTTTCCTACTTACGAATAACTGTTTAAAAAACTGTCAACAAAAGGAATATATAATTTTTTTGGGGAAGGGATAAAACATTTTCAATCATGGGCTGTCAAGTTATCAATTGTTGACAGTTTTAGGCAGTTATTTGTCTTGTCACTGGTTAGGACAGTTGTTCTCATTGTACATTAGTGATATATAGGAATTTGCTTCTTTGCTTGTATAAAGATGTGAAATGCTATAGCTCTTACTTTTATTAGGCTTTTGATAATGATGTAAGTTTAAGGTTTTACCAGTTATGCATGATATGGTTTGGGCATCTTGTCAAGACATTTGGTCAAAATTGTCACAGTGACAGTAATTTTATAATGGGATTTTTTTATTTACCAGGTTTTTTTAGATTTATGGGGATGAAATAAAAACCCAGTTTTAAATTCAGATCCTATATCATTTGTAAATGTATGTCATCAAATTTTTTATGTAAAAACTCAATGAATGTTTAATTTTTCTGTTATTTTCAGTAGTGGTTTAAATCAATTTTGCCAAAATGGGCCATAAAATTTATCATTTCTTACCAAGTGTGGAAAACCTGGTCTTTGTCTGAAACATGAATATATTTTTGATTTTATGTTTTTTTTTGTTTTTTTTTATAGAAAAATACTCTTGCTAACTGAGCAAATTAATTTTGAAAAGATGATAGTTGATCTAATTTGATTGCAAACATATACATTTTTAAAATGATGTATAAGTGGCTTATATTACTTGCTTGGTTCAACAATACATTTTGATTGAAGGAATATACACATATAAAAATTTGCCATCTTTTGAAATTCAAACCAAGTCAGTATTTCTATTGTTCATTTGCTATTGGTTAACTTTTTATATAAATTTGTCCAATCTAGCCACTTGACATATCTAAACATATTTTGTGCAGATAATGTTAGGTCATTTATATATATATATAATAAAAAATCATTTTTATACAATGAATGCAGCTATTAAAAGCAAAATTTATCCTGAAGAATTATTATTTTTTTTTTCTTCAAATTTTTAAGACTTTAGGCAAAGATTCATCAGGCTGTGTTGCCTGTTAGGCCTACTCGGGGTTTCAACTACAAAATGGGTCCATTGAACAAAGTCTGAAAAAGGGTTTTACGTATTGGTTATATCATTAAGTGTGTTTTAAACATCTATATCACATTCGTATGCAAAATATTAAGATGAGCAGCAAAAAGTTAGTAATAGTATTGTATAAACTAGCACTGTGACAATTTTACTGAGAAATTGTATATACTGACAATATCTGTTTAATAGTTATTTTAGAATGTCCTATGTTGGTTTTTTAAGAGGAATTTTAATAACATTGCATGGAATATTTATTTACAACAAATTTCTGAATTGATTATACTTAAGATACACAAACATATTCCTAGTTTGCTTTGAATGACTTTTTATTCATCACTTGGTACCAATGTTTGCTAACTTTTTATACATTTTTTTTTAATTCTAAAACCACTGGGCCATGTTGAAAAAGACTTGGCTGCGAACTAACATCAAGGTGTTTCCTTTCAAAACTTTTTCATACAGTTTTTTATTCTGAAATCATGTGGCCATATTGAAAAGTCAAGGTTCCAAACTGACATCAGGTTGTTTCAAAATCATATATGCTCTGTCATTTATCACTGAATATGACTGCAGTTATTGAAAAAAGAAATATACTCAGTGTTCTCCCCAGGCCGTTTTAGCGTCGCGGTACCGCGACGCTATATTTTTTCACCGTGATGCTATAATAATTCCCGCGACGCTATAATTATTTTGAAGATGCTATTTTACTTGTCCTCAATTTTGAACTTTCATCTATTATCGATTATAATCATAAAAATTATATCACCTTTAATTGTAATCCCTTTAAGTCGGACACTAAAGGCAATTAATAGATTAAATAGCAAGGTGTTAATTGCCCTCAGGGTGATAACTGTTTGGATGCGAATATTCCAAGCTGACACTTGTGACTAATACCACGTGTCTGCAATCACCAATTTCGACATGGAAAAATGCAATCACAAAACAATTCGAAATCTATGTTTTGTATTACGAAATTTCAAAGATTGAAACAATGTTTTTTATTTTTTTAAAGATCGTTTATTTGTGCAACTCTCCAAAAATTATTTTTTTCTCTTCCGGTAATACGAGAGCGAGAATTTTGGTTTAGAGCTAAAATAAGTTTAATACTTCTTTAAAAATTATCATAATTGGCTTAAGTTTATGTTTAATGCATTAAAAGCGTCTTATTCATTCACAATCTCTTGTCAAACAATGTTTATTCTCGGGCTCATTTTCATAAATTTTTCTACGGCCGACATTGCACATTTTTGTGTAAACTACGGATAGGAACCGGACCAGATATGACAAAAATCCGCATTTTCACGATAATGACAACAGATGGACAGTAGACAGAAAAAATATACCAAGAGAGAAAACTACGCATTAACAGACTATTTGTTAGATAACTAAACTTTGTTAAAAATACATATCATTTTGATGTAAAGATAAGAAACAACTGAGACTAATTCATTGAGTGCCATGAAACAATGAATTTCATAAACATGATAAAAAAAGTTTTTAAATTGATTTTTTTTTGCTACTTTTGCTACTTTGTCTTTACTTAATATAATATAAAAAATAGTTAATTTTGTGTACTAGATATTGAGTTTTGTATATATACAGGTTGCACTATAATGAACCATTCATTCATTTGACTTATTGTTGGGTAACTGAAACCACATATTTATTTTTGTTTGGCACAAAAGGAAAAAAATAATTCTGTAACTATAAATGAATAAAGAAAACATAAACTGAAACAACTGTTTTTGTGGTTATAGTTTAATTGTATTCTCAGTTATGAATTGAACAATATAAACTAAAACATATAAAGGAAATAGAGCATCAACGCGACGCGACAAATGACATTAAAATAAATACAGTTATTTTTTTTAACGCAAAATGTGATGCTATCCAAAATGTCTGGGGAGAACACTGATACTGTAAGCAGAATCAAATGAAAATAAACATTCCTTTGAAAAATTACATCAGTTGCAAATTGTTACCAAACATTGGCATTAATGGTAAACTTATTAGCCTTTTAGAGTCATGATTGGTGACCCGGAACAGGATTAAACAGGTTTGCAATTGTCAAATTTAAACGATGTAAAATAGATCGGATAAAAAAAAATAATACTTAAGACCCTAACCACCCTTAAACATACGTACAAATGTCACTGAAAATAAAATAAAAGCTATCAATGGTCAGTTGCTACTGGACTTTGGTAAGAAAATGCAGTGGTGATCCACTTTCAAAATTTTTGTCCATGAATGGATACACTTCATTTGAACTCTTGTGGAGGGTGTAGTTGTCATACCATATCTTCTTATGACATACTCAAGGCTGAGTGTTAAGATGTCCATCTACATCAATTACTAGCCTGTCAACACTGAGGATGTGAGTTTGTATCCCCAACATGACAGGTCAGTGCTCTCACCATGATATAGCTAATAGTGAGGATGTGAGTTTGTATCCCCCACATGACAGGTCAGTGCTCTCACCTTGATATAGCTAATAGTGAGGATGTGAGTTTGTATCCCCCACATGACAGGTCAGTGCTCTCACCATGATATAGCTAATAGTGAGGATGTGAGTTTGTATCCCCCACATGACAGGTCAGTGCTCTCACCATGATATAGCTAATAGTGAGGATGTGAGTTTGTATCCCCCACATGACAGGTCAGTGCTCTCACCATGATATAGCTAATAGTGAGGATGTGAGTTTGTATCCCCAACATGACAGGTCAGTGCTCTCACAATGATATAGCTAATAGTGAGGATGTGAGTTGTTTGTATCCCCCACATGACAGGTCAGTGCTCTCACCATGATATAGCTAATAGTGAGGATGTGAGTTTGTATCCCCCAAATGACAGGTCAGTGCTCTTACCATGATATAGCTAATAGTGAGGATGTGAGTTTGTATCCCCCACATGACAGGTCAGTGCTCTCACCATGATATAGCTAATAGTGAGGATGTGAGTTTGTATCCCCCACATGACAGGTCAGTGCTCTCACCATGATATAGCTAATAGTGAGGATGTGAGTTTGTATCCCCCACATGACAGGTCAGTGCTCTCACCATGATATAGCTAATAGTGAGGATGTGAGTTTGTTTCCCCCACATGACAGGCCAGTTCTCTCACCATGATATAGCTAATAGTGAGGATGTGAGTTTGTATCCCCCACATGACAGGTCAGTGCTCTCACCATGATATAGCTAATAGTGAGGATGTGAGTTTGTATCCCCCACATGACAGGTCAGTGCTCTCACCATGATATAGCTAATAGTGAGGATGTGAGTTTGTATCCCCAACATGACAGGTCAGTGCTCTCACCATGATATAGCTAATAGTGAGGATGTGAGTTGTTTGTATCCCCCACATGACAGGTCAGTGCTCTCACCATGATATAGCTAATAGTGAGGATGTGAGTTTGTATCCCCCACATGACAGGTCAGTGCTCTTACCATGATATAGCTAATAGTGAGGATGTGAGTTTGTATCCCCCACATGACAGGTCAGTGCTCTCACCATGATATAGCTAATAGTGAGGATGTGAGTTTGTATCCCCCACATGACAGGTAAGTGCTCTCACCATGATATAGCTAATAGTGAGGATGTGAGTTTGTATCCCCCACATGACAGGTCAGTGCTCTCACCATGATATAGCTAATAGTGAGGATGTGAGTTTGTTTCCCCCACATGACAGGCCAGTTCTCTCACCATGATATAGCTAACACTGAGGATTTGAGTTTGTATCCCCCACATGACAGGTCAGTGCTCTCACCATGATATAGCTAAAAGTGCTCAGAGTGGAGCTAAACACAATCAATCAATCAATCAGTTGATACCCCCAACATCAAACATAGTCATTCAGTTGCTGAAAAAAGAAAATTTACCAAATGTTTCAATAAAAGAACTAAGAGTATCATGCAAAGAGTCCACAGCTTCCAAAGTTTTTTCAATCCCTATACATGTACAAGAATTAAGGGTTGTCAACCCTCATCGACCTACAAACTCACATCCATTTTTTTATGTAATAAGGTAATAGTAAAAAACAAGTCTTAAAAAAATGAGTTTATTTGAACTTAAAATAAATAAAATCTAAAAAGTTTTTTGGGGGAATGTTCATCTCTGCTTAAATATTCAAACAGTCAGAGATTTTTAGTATTATATTAATGTTCTTGACTTGTTGGGCAGATTTAGATTGACACATTTTGAGCAGAGGGTATAAATATGTTATGAATCTTTATTACAACAATTACTGGTTTTTGCATGATAAATTTTATTCGAAGTCTTTAAAGATTGGTGAACCTAAAACCAAAAAAAAACTGTATCTTTCAATATTGTATCTATTTTCATTGCTATATTTCTTGAAGTTATATATTTTCTTTTGTTGCAAACTACAAATCAGAGCTTCCTGAAATTTGGTATAACGCTTCATGTGAGCATGCTATACCATTTGATGCATTTTGTCATCAATTGCTCATCAACTGTTTACCAAATACTTGTAGCAGGGATATCATTGTTAAACAATTGCTCATCAACTGTTTACCAAATACTTGTAGAAGGGATATCATTGTTAAACAATAGCTCACAGTACATTTGTTTTTGTTTGTCAACAGTTTAATTGGGCAAATCACCAAGTTAGATTATGCTTGGTATGTGGATAACTTGCCCAAAATGTTTCATGAGGGGTTTTTTTCCCTGCATTTTTAGGACCCTTTTAATTTTTTTTGCCAGAGATGTCCATTCAACAACATTATACTATAGATAGGTCTAAGAATTATTTAATCTTATATTAAGGTGCACTTTTATTGAGTAGATCATGTTTGTCTGACTGTTGTTCAAGTTTACATGAAAGATCATATCATAAATACTGTGTCATGAAAAAGCCAGAAATAAGATGAAAATTGCCAGTTTTGTCGACTTTTCTAAAACAATTAGATCAATATCCAATCTACAGTTGGTCAGTTTGGTGTGTGTCCTTTTGTTAATGAGAAGGTCAACATTTTTTTTTTATATCATGTGTTTAATTTTTTTTTCAAGGTATAGAGTCTTGGGTTTTATACAATGTAGGCTGATATGGATATGTACCTTGTTGAATAAGTCATTTTTCAGATACCAGAGGCTTTTCCTCATTCAGCACCAAATGACTGAACAGCTGTTATATTGCTCTGAGATTATCTAGTGTGGTGTTAAATGATTAGCCATATTTAATTTAATCAAGGGATAACAAAGCAAACTTTTTAATTGTTGATTATCTATTCTCTAGAGAGGGATACTAAAAAAGATGTTGTGAAAACCAATCAGCAAGTTGATGCACTTAGTTCATTGTCTTAGCATTATCTTTTCGTCGATGTGGAGCATTGCACATGTGAGCATGCTCACTAATTATGTTGCTTTTATTTGTAGAATAAAAAACTCTTTTTACATATATGTGTTTTGAAATAATGAATGCATATGTTTATCTGATAATAAGAATTAACATGTTCTTTTAAAAAATATCGTTTTGTGGGCTTATATAATGAAAAGCAGATTTGTTTCTTCTTAAGGAATGATTGCTTGCACATAACTTACATTAAGAATATGTCATTTCTCTTGTCTTTCACTTAGGTCAGTAATGATCTTAAGAAACAGAAGCAGAAAGAAAAAGCTGCAGCAGCTGCTGCATCCATGGGTCCACCATTGCCACCAGGGATGCCACCAGGGCCACCACCATTCCTGCAGAGTTCAGAAGGTAAAAAGTCAGATCAGTTGTACGATGGTTAATTCTTTCTTTACTCTTTGTTCTTCATAGCTGGGATTTGAACTCATGCTACTGAGATCTCTTGGCACTGAGACCGACACGCTTTTATATATGTACATATGAACAAATGTAATATGGAATTATATGGAATTATATGTGAACAATAAAGATATTTAAAACTACAGACAAAGCCAAGAGAAAGTACCTCATATTTCTAATATTTGTCTTGCCCGTGACAAAGCCAGAAGGAGTTACTTCAAATTTATAATTTTTGTCTTGCTCGTGACGAAGCTAGGAGTTGCCGCACATTTATAATCACCCATTTATATAACAATTGGTTCAACCAGATATTTGACATTCCACACACATTGAAAATGTTTTTTACAAAAAGTATCCATTAACATGGATGTGATGATTCATTTTAGTTATACAGCCTTATTTCATCTCTCTAATGATAATTTATGTAATTCAGGTTCCCCTTTGCCAGAGATGCGTAAAGCTGCTAGCAATCCCCAAATAGCAGAAGGTAGGAAACTTTACAGTGATAAAAGTCTTAAAAGATATCACTTTTCTTTTAAAATTTGATTAATCATTGTAGAATTTGTGCAATCTATATTAAAAAAGGTTTGAAATGTAAAGATATGTTCAACAGTGGGATTTGTGTTGCCATTAATTTTTTTTTACCAGAGTTGAATTTTGAAAATTTTGACCCTTTTTTCATTACAATTCCTGTTTCCTGATTTATTAGATGTAGCAACTGTGTGTAATTTAGATTCTTATATACAACCGTTAGCCGAAAATTCTAGTTAAATTAATTCAGAATAAAGATGCATGTTTTCAGGTACACTTCAAATAGGAGAATGGGAAATATTGACATAGATTATAAGTGAACACATATATATACACTGAAAAATAACTTCTATGGAAGGATTAAAAGATTAGATTTAAAACTGATGCCAGCTGGATTTTAATGACTAAAAGATGAATATTATAGTAGCCTTAGTCTTTTTTTAATCATCATGTGATATAGGTATTCTATAATGAATTGTTTTGAATGGTATAAATGGCTATTTATATTTAACATCTACATATATTATCATAGGTTTGATTGAAGTCACTTTACTAGTGTTAAAAAATGTCTAACTGTTTTTTTCTTCAGGGAATTCACCTGTAGGACAGATTCCCCCAGCAGGGGTACCAAGTAGTCCAATACATAGAGTGTTCCATGGTAATCAGACAGAACCAATTCAGAGACGTCAACAGGATCCTTATGCTCAACAGCCTTCAACACCAATGCCTATGGACCCAAGGACACCAGGGATGGACCCATATGCTCACCAACCAGCAACTCCAAGACCTTCAGAGCTTTTTGGACCATCAGGTGCTAATGTTAGACCCCAGTCAATTGGAACAGCGGCAAGCCAAAGAGGAGATTCTTTCTCAGCAGTGGCTTCTGATCCATTTGATCAGTCCCCAACTGGACCAAGGTCTGGCACACACCCTGGCACACCACAACAGTCCCCCTCTCACTGGCTAGGGGCAGCTCAGGAATCTGATCCATTTTCTCAGTCTCCTATTAAACAAATACCAGAAGGTTTACAATCACCAACGGGAAGGCAAGTACCAAAATTACCGGAAGGATTTTCACAGCCAATGGTAAGACCTAATATGTCAAGACCAAACTTTGTTAGACAGACCTCTCAGGGTGATCATTTTGTTAAAATGGCTCCTACAAGTCAGTCAGATGATCAGTTTACATTCCAACCATCCACGCCTAGACCTGTTAGTGAGGGCTACAAACCACAAGGTTTGCCACCTGGAATGCCACCACATGCAATGCTAAGACATCCAAGTATGTCCATGCCACCATCTCCAAGTGGAGATGTTCGTCCTCAGTTTTTGCAGCGATCTATGTCAGGTCCTGGAATGCCAACAATGCCCCCAGGTGTAGAGAATTTCCATATGCAGCGTCAGCCATTTAGACCACATATGCCACCCTCATCTCAGCCAATGGTACGTCCTCCAATTGGTTATGATCCATACAGTCAACAGCCTGGTACCCCTCATCCTGGAATAGATCCATCACGAGAACCTTCAGTGGTAAGTATTGGTGATAAAATACAGCATGGTGGTTAATACTATTTAGGCACTGCCAGAACTATATTATTTATAGGACCGGGATGATTACAAGGAGAGGTTGTATACAGAAATGCTATGCACTTGTCAATCTGATTGGCAGAAATTGAGCATATCATTGGAATAAAGATTTAATTCACTACCACTAAATGAATATTGAAAATAAAAGATCAGGTTCTAAATTTTGAAAGTAATGTCCCTTGGAAAGTTTGACCCAAACTTAGATAATTAGTTTTAAAACACTAACATGATTAAGGGAATGTCTCCAGATAAAGTTTTTACAATTCTGGCTGTAAAGGTTTTTAACAAAGTTGTTATCTGTGAAAATTTGATAAATGACCCTCTTGGAACAAATTTGACATCAATTTTGTCTTATCTATCCCTCAAGCTGGAAAATTGAGGTTTAACTTCAAATAATTTTTAATTTTTGTTTTCTTGTAAAATATAAAAGTTTTCATTAAAATTTAAAGATTTGGTATGATAATCAATAAGACATACATTAATTTAAGATAAACAAAAATGCTCAAGTTTACAGTTTGGTTTTTGGTCTTTAACAATGAGCAAAGGTAACTAGAAATAGGCCTTCAGTTTGTCCCTTACTTGTGGTAATGGAGTTACAACAATTAGACAACAACCTGCACAGAAAAATATGATGATCTGAATTGATAAGTTCTTAGAGGGGGGTTTGGAGGGGTCCTGATCCCGAAATCCGGGCTTAAAAACATGGAATCCTGAGGTCCTGAATTTAAAAAAAAATTAAATACCAGCATCCCGAAATTTTAAAGAAAAATTCCGGGATCCCAAAAGGGTCAATCCCGAAATCCCAAGCTTAAAAACACCTGATCCGGACATCCCTAAAAAGATCCTACCCCCTACCTCCACCCCACCCCACCCCCTTTTTAGAATCAACTGCATTTTGTAATTAAAACATCACATTGAGTCCTCAACATATTATTATTTGTAAAATGCCTTGAGGTAATTTTTTCCTGGAATCAGTATAACTTTTAATAGGTTGATTTACAGGTTAAGTTGACTAGTTTGTTGTTATCCCGTCATGAATATTAAGGACCCATGGAAATCAGTGGAATTTTGTTGTTGTCGTTGTTGTTAAAAGTAATATTGCTGTTTACTCCACTTCTCTTTAAATTGACAGAGCAGATGATGGAGCGATACAGGCCCTTATTATGTACATTCTCAGATAAAAATAAAACAAAACACAAAAAAATGTAAAAATTGAACAAAAGATTTACAGAAGTAATTAATGAAATGATTTATTCTATAAAAAATGCTTCATTAACCTAATATGTATATGAATATTACTGTATAATGCTTAACATAAAAACCCAATATGTAGAAAATTTACAATTAACGAATAAATAAAGGCTTGGTAATGGGTGGTGTGGTTTTACTTACATGTGGTATTCAATATAAGTATTCTATTTTATTCCATAATTAATATTATATTATCTGTCACATACTGAATTGTGGTATGAAGAAACATATTCTAAAACTGCACAATATTGTCAAACTTTAAAATTTCATTGCAACAAGATTGCTCATTATGTTTCTTCTTCGTGAAAGTCTTTTTTATTGATTTTTCACCAAAAAATATGGTTTTCAGTATTTTGCTATTAATAAATTTGTCAATGGAAACTTTTTTCTTGGTTTCTTATGTACATTAAAAAGAATGATATTAATATATTTGAGTTGTGAATTTTACTCTGTTTACAATATATTAAATTATGGATAGATGAATAGTTTTATCTTCTGTCGAATACCACATGTTACACACTATATACACAATACACAATAGATGTGTTTAGTATTGTTGCCAGTATTTCCTTTTATTGATTTTTACTCAATTTAAGAATTTTCCAAATAATTAAGAGTTTAGATGACAAATACGAAAATAATTGGTGTTTGTAAACAGTCACTGTGTATTCAATCCTGTTCTCTTGGTTTTCAATTTTCTGAATTATAACTTTAAATGTATAGTAACATGAACACATTTGCAATTTTTATTATACAAAGAATTCACTTGAATAAAAAATCAAGAAAAGGAAATAATTATGGCAATATTGATGTAGTGAAGTGCAATAACATTTGGATTATTTTAACAATAAACTGCAATTTGCATGAAATGGGTTGGTGTGTATTAAAAAATTGTATGGTGTGAGACTTTTCAAAAGGGTGATTTAAGAATGAACAACATTCTCATTTGGTAACAATAATTTATAAATCTTACACATTTTAGCAATTTTGTGTCACATATTCTGTGCACTTGGAAAGTATGACATTTAAAATTTGTGATTAATTCATATTAGATATCAAAGTTAATGTTAAAATATACAGTATTAATTTACTTTTCCAAAATGTTTTTAATGTAAATTTAGAAGAAAATAAATTCAGTTATGCCATGTTTAAGAAAAGGATATAAATTTGCAAATTGCAGTTAGCTTTTAGTGTATTTAATTGTAGATATTATGTCTTTAGTTAACTCACCATTCTCTTTGAGTTTGATTTAGTTTATATGTTGCTGACCTTTGACCTTTGTTACCATAGTTACAGCAGATGTTTGCTGCTGCCAGTAGACGTCCCACACTTTTTCCTTTTTCCGGAATGTTCTCTTCTTTCATGCACCAAAACTATGTGGTAAGTGTTGTAGGGCTGCTTCAGTTTTTGAGTTCAAAGGTCACACTAACAAATCAGAAACTTTTTATTCAGTGATATATATATTATTCAATTTAATATATAAAGCACTTCCCAATTACAAACTAAGGTTAATTTCATTTGGACAGCATAGATTTTTTTACTGAAATTAGCAAACTGTAATATAAAAAATGCAATTTATTTGCAAGATTTTTGTTTTATTTATATCAAATCTTTGATATTGTTTCTCATTTGTTTATTTTAAACCAACACAGAGAAAATTATTGGATATATATAACAGAAATTATCATTTTTACTTTCACTTGATAAAGAGTTCCATTTCATTAGATCAACTATGTTTGGTGTATGGAATGATAGCAAGCATAGATGCCAACCATTACGATTTTTCCGTAGTTTTTCTGATTTTGCAATAAAAACTACGCTATTACGGTCAAAGTCGAATAGTTACGGATTCCCAATCATCGACGTTCAATTTTGTAAAACGCGGATTTTTACCATTACTTTTCCGTCCTGGTCCAGTATTTAGGAAACGCCAATGTAATGCCTCCGGTTTCTCGGGAGTTATCAACCTATTGTTGGGTAACCAACTGACTTCCGAAGAGGCAAACTTGCATTTTATTAAGTAGCTTTCCCCCTTTCTCTACTTCTCCTTGACAAAACGAAAATGTTTGAGTCGAGAACATCTGAACAATTAATGAATGGAATACATACTACAGACAACATGTTAAATGACAAATTTTAGTGTACATCACTTTGCAACCACTCGTCAGTAATTTTTATTGGTAAATGCACGTTTATGAATGATTACTGAAAACTTTTCAAAAATACGGAAAATTTGATAGTTTGTTACTGATTGTGTCAAAAGGGGGTTGGCATCTATGTAGCAAGAGGTACATGTCAGACTGGCTAGTTTCAACAGAACTTCCCTTCATTTTAACATTACAAATTTGTAAACCTTTATGGATTGTTATGAAACTTGGACACAAGCTAATCTTGAATTTTTCTACTGATAAATGGACCCCCTGTTTAAAGTCAACACCTTAACACTGACAGCAGCAATCACAGGTGTGAGACAGGGTTCTTTTAAAATGTAAGATATTTATTTTTATTAAAGTGGCTGTGTTAGATGAATTTATAATTTGCAAATTTATTCTATTTTATTTTTGTTGTGTTTCTTCTGTCTGAATAATGCTTCAAAATGTGTATCTTAGAGAAACCATCAAATCTTTTAATGTTGTAACTCAAATTGTTTTGTTTTTTTCTCTTTTATCAGGAGTTTTATCCCAAAATATATGTACTGGCTGAATTTGGATTAAATATTCACAGCTCCTCAAAGGATCAATTTTTACATGCTATTTCTATCTACCCCATTACTCCAATGACATGATGATCAGTGGAAACAATGGAATAGGAATTTGTTATTTTTTAGATTTTTAGACCTAAAGTTGGAACTTTGCTTGATTTCAAAGTTGTCCATGCTTTATCCTAGTTCAAGTTTTAAACAATGAAAATATAATTTTTTTGATATCAAATAAATGGACAGAAAAAAGAATGGGTTCTGTGTATTAGTTCCTGACACAAATCTCAAAACCTTTATAAAATGTGCAATTACTGTTCATCTAAGATTGAGTGTTTTAACACATTTCTTACCCGGAATAGCATACTTCTGTATGAATTATAAGTAAAATGCAAAAAAAAACCAACTGTTAGTATATAATATACTTAATGTCCTTAACCAAAATTGCTCAGTGTAACTGGCGGCTGATTTGTTGGTGTGACCATATTTCAAGACATGCATGCAAAATTTAATCTGTTTAGAATTTGCTTTTAATTAGTATTTGAAAAATAAACGTGACATTGGTCAGCAGCTTGACATTTTAGCTTACTTGGTCAAAACGGCCAATATGAGGTTTTGCCATCACTTGTTGTCTGTGTCTAATTTATCAGTCTGTATACAACTGTATAACTTTTTATGAACATCTATTCCACTCTAAGCTGTGAACTATACAGTTATAGGGGAGATAGTAATGTCACTAACATAAAATGTGGTTTTTGTCGAGCCTGCAACTTTTGTTGCAGAAAGCTCGACATAGGGATAGTGATCCGGCAGCTACAGCGGCGGTGGCGGCGTTAGCTAACTTCTTAAAAGCTTTATATTTTAGAAGGTGGAAGACCTGGATGCTTCATACTTTGTATATAGATGCCTCATGTTACGAAGTTTCCGTCAGTCACATGTCCAATGTCCTTGACCTTATTTTCATGGTTAAGTGACCACTTGAAAAAAAAGTTCAAATTTTTTGTAATGTTGAATTCTCTCTTATTATAAGTAATAGGATAGCTATATTTGATATGTGCGTACCTTGCAAGGTCCTCATGTCTGTCAGACAGTTTTCACTTGACCTTGACCTCATTTCATGGATCAGTGAACAAGGTTAAGTTTTGGTGGTCAATTCCATATCTCAGATACTATAAGCAATAGGGCAAGTATATTCGGTGTATGGAAGGACTGTAAGGTGTACATGTCCAACTGGCAGGTGTCATCTGACCTTGACCTCATTTTCATGGTTCAGTGGTTATAGTTAAATTTTTGTGTTTTGGTCTGTTTTTCTCATACTTTATGCAATAGGTCTACTATATATGTTGTATGGAATTATTGTAAGGTGTACATGTCTAGCGGGCAGATGTCATGTGACCTTGACCTCATTTCATGGTTCAGTGGTCAAAGTTTAATTTTTGAGTTTTGGTCTTTTTATCTAATACTATATGCCATAGGTCAACTATATTTGGTGTAATGAAAATATTTTATGATCTTTATGTCAGTCACGCAGGTTTTATTTGACCTTGACCTCATTTTCACGGTTCATTGCACAGTGTTAAGTTTTTGTGTTTTGGTCTATTTTCTTAAACTATAATAGGTCAACTATATTTGTTGTATAGAAGCATTGTTAGCTCTACATGTCTGCCTGGCATAGTTCATCTAACCTTGACCTCATTTTCAAGGTTCAATGGTCTTTGTTTAGTTATCTTGGTTAATGTTAAGTTTATGTGACAGTTGTAATAAAGCTTTATACTTAGGACTATCAACATAATATCAATGATTAGTATAGAAGGCGAGACATTTCAGCGTGTGCACTCTTGTGTGTACTTATATTTATTATGGTGTTGTATGTCACTAGACTATCATCATTATTTGGGGGACAGACATGAGCATCCATCAAGTTTCAGAAATCTTAGTTTATTTGAGATGGATATATTATTACTGTAATAGGTAGTTTATTTGAGATGGATATATTATTACTGTAATAGGTCAGTGATTCAGGCTCCTTTAGTTTAAATTTTTAAATTCAATAATGAATTTAACATGAGATCAAAAGTATTATATTGCCCCAATGAAATTTGAAATATATATTTTGCTTTCCTTATATTATGTTTTGAGCGTAGACTATTTATTAGAGATTTCAAGTACTCTTTGCTAATTATCTCAATTGGCTTTGCTTTGTTTTAAAAAACCCGCACTTTCTTTTCATATATTTTGTTTCACCATTAGTATTTTTTTTTGCATGTAAATTCCCCCTAACTACTTTTTATCCCTAACAACTTAATGTATTAATAAAAAAAACAAGAAATATGTTTTTCAGCGCAGCATAAGAAATGCCCTAGCAGTTATAAAATATCACTTATCTTATTTTCCAATATCAAATACGAAGGCTTTTGCTTTTTCAGCATACAACTTTGATATTTACTGTCACTTGTAAAGTAGTTAGATGCTAGATATCATTACTTCTTCTGCTAGCAAGTTCACTGATGTTTATGAGAATATCTTTGACATTGTCATTACCAGATCAAAAGCCTAGAACAAATTTTGTCAGTTTTGGAAAATGTATTTACAATGATTCCTAGAATAACTAAATGAAAAGTTAGAATATAGAAATATATTCAACGAGTGGTCAAAACAACACATTAATTGACGGATGCTTGTAGCGCGTGAGTTAATTGTCAGTATTATTCAGTCAATAGATGAATATTTTTTCAACATTTTTTTTAATATCTTTTTCTACGCATTCATGATTTGCCTTGGTGCCATGTCATCGACAACATTATAACAACACCTATTCTTGTATGACATCAGAGGAGTGAAATAACTGAAATTATTTTACATATGAAATTATCTTTTTTTATTTCACTGGGAAATCATATTGATAATTATATTATATTAATGCATTGCAACCAAAGTTAAGAGTTCATGGGTCCAGATAAAGGAACCTGACTTAAATGTACCACTTCAGCAAACTTCATCAGACCTGGTATATTTTATCTTTGATTCTAAACAAGAGCAAACTCAACTTGAATAAAGTAATGGGTTGCCTTGGTGATGAATATTATATCAATAGTGAAAATTAGGCTACAATACATAAGCCAGGTAAGTAATACAGGTTCTTACAACCTCAAAGTAGCTCACCTGGTCAGACTGGTCATTGTCTGCTGATCCTGACTTTCTGTAGTATAAAGAATGGAACATAATTAATATCTCATGTGTCAGTTCCGTAATCACTTACAATAAATATAGACGATCAAGGCTAGGCTGTACTTGAGAGACTATGTTATACTTCAATATGAAGAAAAACACTTTATAATTTACTTTCTATAATGAAACTTTATTATTATCAACCATTGACAAAAAAAAAAAAGGTTAAAAAAATACAACTGTTCCCGGTCAACCTTAGTCCGATAACGGTATATATGAAAAACGGACGAAAATTTTGGAACTTTGATGCCGGTTTTGAGCAAGTTTTTAATTAAAATTCAGTATGAGCGCAGCTTTGCCCCACTGAAATATTTCAACATAAGATGCATTTTGTTGGTATTATTGCTCTGACAAGATATTTTGTTGGGGCAAGAATGCGCTGGTACTTTTTCCGTAAAAAAAGTTAGTGAAAATGAGTAAAAAATTGTGAAAAGCCAACAAATATGCACGTGAAGTGTTGTCAAAACACGGCATTATGACGTCATAACTACAAAAAAAACATTTTTTTCATAAAATGAACATGTCCAACGGAAAAAGAAATCCATACACATACGAATAAGTAGAATTTGATAAATTCTCGAAATTGAGGCCAATTTTGCCCCTTCTCCTTTAATTGTGGTAAGGAAAATTGGTGAATTTATGGGAGAGATAAATTTTCGAAAAAAACAATCTTAATTTATTTAATTTGACTGTTGTGACAAGTCTGATGCACAGGAGACAATATAGGAGAAAACAAATGTGTGATATATTGGTCTTGATTATCAATGAAACCCAAATGTTTTAACAAAACTATTTGTGAACTGGTTATACGGATGTCTACTTCTGGATTTATTTCTCTAAATCCTGAAGCACCTGCAAAGTTATTTTAAAATGTGTATAATGAGTGTAAAATTACATAGAAAATGCAATTACATGTAATTTGCTTTGAACACTTGATATAACATTTTACTTAAAAAATAATTTTATGCTAATTTGTCAATTTTTAATGAACTTTAGTAGTACATTTTTAACTACCATTTGAATGGTCTTGATCACTCATGATGTCTGTATGTTATAGCTCATTGTCAATTGGAAAAACAGAAGACAGATTTTAAATGTATTGCTTTTATATATGTATATGCCCATTTTAAATGAAATTATACTTTCTACATTTAAATAGTAATTATTGCCAAAGGTGATGAAAGTAGATGTAGGAGAGTTACCCTTATATCATAGTTTAACGTTTAAATCTTCTCATTGGTTGGATAAAGGCTACTACTCACTCTGTCAGTATAAAAAAAAACTTGCTAACCATACCCATATTGTGTACAAAATGGCCTAATCTTGGTTTGACAAACACATGAAAACAATATTTCAGTTGGATCCCTTATAAAATCCATTTAACTTTTTTTCACCATTGTTTATTAATATTTTGTTTTATAAAAAGTGTAATTATCTTTCTCTTTCATACAAAAGGCAAGAATCTTTTTATTCAGGTACCAGATAAGCCACCTCAAGGGGACCAGAAGCAACAGTTGCGAGAAATTTTGGCCCAGAAAAGCAAGAGCAGACAGAAAAAGAAAGAACAGTGGCCTGATGGGACACCAGGTAGTATTACATTTTGTGTTGGTCAGCAACACTGTTTATAAAATATGTTTAGATTTTACATTTATTCATGGTTGTACCACCAAAATAAATGTAATATGCATGTTTTTAACTTGTTAATTGTTAACAATTGACTGTCAGTGGATTTTATACAAGGAATTGTCTACTCCATTTGATATTTTGATGCTTGTGTAAATATCTCCATGAAGAATAATAATCACATGTCTTGCAACGTTGTTTTTTTTAATTCTTAATTTATTATTTAAGGACCTGGACAATTCCACCAAGATGAAAGATTCCCTGTACCTCAGGTACCTGGAATGCCACCTTGGCAGGGTCCACCAGTGATGGGACCTCCACCACTTCATCCACAACATATGAAACCAGAGATGCAAATGAGAATGAGGGGTCCATTTCCTGAGGGGATGCGACAAGGAGTTCCTATGCGACAACCAAGACCTGGTGGACCAATGCAAGGACCACCTGGACCTTTCTCTCCAAATAGACTTCCTGGTCAGGTATTACAACCAGGTCATCATCCTCAGGTAAAAAAAAAACACCTTAAAAATCAATATGAAAATAAGATAGTGTATGATTGCCAATAAAACAACTATCCACCACAAGAGTCCAAATGATGTGAATGTAAGCAACTGTATTATAGGTCACTGTATAGCCTTCAACAAAAACAATTCAATCAATAATCCAACTTGATTTATGACAAATCCGTAAACAAAAGACAAATACCTTGTATGACAAACAGAAACCAACTTCAACCACAGAATGACAGCTTCCTGAGATGTGACATACACATAAAGAATGTTGGATTTGACATATATGCTAGGGTTTACTGATTTTCATTTTAACAAAAACATAAAAGCCATAACACACAAGTCTATGAGATAACTGTATAAAATATACTGGACAGCAACAAGAGCAGGATTGGCTGATTTCACTTAATCAAATTAACTACTTTGAGCTTACTTTAGGTTACTGAGCATTATAAAACATCTTTATCATTGTTTTGATTGTACTCATGTTTTTTTACTTTTATTCAAGTTTTCATTGTACATTATAGAATCAACTGGAAATGTATCATCAACAGATGCAACAACAGCAACAGTCCACACAACCACCAATACCAGGCCAGATGCCCATGGGGTACAGACAGCAAGACATGCCAATTCACCCTGGACATCCGGGACACCCTGGACACCCTGGACACCAACAGAGGATGGCATTTGATCCAAGTAAAGTACAACAAATACCACCATCCTCTGTAGGCAGTGCTCCAGAAGCTTCTGGTTCTGAAGCCCAACAGAAAGGATTGGAGTCCAGAATAGCAACTGAATCACAAGTTGGTCAGATACCCAGAGGACCTAAAACAGATATGACTAGACCAAAACTGGCTATGTCATCATCAGATGAGAAAACAGAGGAACATGATAATATTGATGATTTCCTAGGTAGGCATGACACATAATTTATATGGCTAGCTAATGTGATAATAGTGAACTTCATTAAAACCACTACTGCAAAACATAATATCTTAATAATCTGATGGCACTTATCATCCTTTATAACAGACACATCATGGCTTTTGTATGAAATTTACTTGTATTTTCCAGGATTATGAACGATAATTTGTCTGAAATCAGTAAAGTTTTTTCTTAGGGAATTATTTTTTAGAGCACCTATAAATTTGGTATCTGCCTTTATATGAGTGATCATGTTATAACATGTGATGCTTTTTCACACCCATTACTCATCAACATCTTGTTAACCGGATTTCTAATAGGGGATTATTATTAAATGTGCTCAATCTGTTTAGGTACCCTGATTTACTCCAACTAATAGTATTTGACTAATTTTAAGTTGTTGAATTTTCAATAAAAATGTAGATAACAGAAGCTTTAATAGTCAACAGCAGGTGAGTCATTTTGTATTAGTTTAAGGTAATGATCATGCCTTCATTAGTTTGTTTCTGTTATTGTTAACTTGTTTCTTTATTTGTCTTGTTCAAGCTTTTATTTATGCCAAACAGATGTTCGATCAAAGGCTTTTCTGTCACCTGTACAAATAAAGTTGGAGGTTTAGTAACATTTTGCCTGTTTCTTCTTTGATGTCCTGGTCATGTACTTTCATGGTTTAGACTTTAGTAACCACGAGTCATAGAGAAAATATATTCCCCATTTCCATTCTCAATTTTATTTGTCCAGGACATTTTACACTTGACCTACTTATAATTCATGTTATTTTTGAAAGGCGTGTGTGTGTAATATGGTTCAAATTTAAAGAAGGTCAATACAATAATGAAAGACCCTTCAATATGTGTAGGTCAAGGTTCAATGAAATTTGGTATTATTAAAATGGATTTATAAGGGGTAAATGTCATTTTGTAACGAAAGTTTTTCCTGATGAATTTATGTTAAAATTTAAATATTTCTTGAATTTAACTTTTTCTACTATTTAAGTACTTCTCTCAAATTGTTTTTAGTATTTTAGTAGTAAATGCAACCATGGTTGAATAAGGTTGATATTGACACATGGTTTTTAATGTTTATGTTTGTAGGTAAGACATTATCTTTGTGTCAAACTGTTTATGATACTTATGCATTATTTTATTCAGAATAAATAAGGTTAAGTAGCACAACGTGGAAGGATGCCTTCAAATTTTTAAATGTATTTTTGTCTTTTTTGCAGATTTGGATGGATCATTTGATATCCTAAAGTATGCAGACCCAGAACTTGATTTAAACATAGAAGGAAAAACAATATTTGATGATCTTGAGGATGAACCTGTTCCAGACTCTGAAGATAAAGGTCATGATGAAGGTGCTAGTAAACAAAATAAACCCAAGATAAATGAAAAAGGAGATAACATTAAAGTTGAAAATGTACAAAGCAAGCCAGAAAGTGATTTTCAGACCAAATTTTTAGAATTTAGTCAGAAGAAACCAGATGATCAAACTAGGTCTAATAATTTAAGTGAAACTGAAAAAAGTAAGCAAGAGATAAATCATATTGCAGCATTATTACAAAAGTCTGAACAGATAGGTCATAAACTAGAACGTAGAGATTCCCAGAAATCTGATGGAAGTGGAAAGGATCATACTGGTCCTAATACTCCATCAGGTATTATTGATGCGGCTGGAAATATTCCACCACAAGGAATGTCTGTTGGACGACAAACTTATCAGGCACAAATAAATTCACCAATGCACCCATCATTTCAAGCGGTGCCATCACCAGGATCTGCAAGTGGAAGTTTCCCACAAGGTCCAAGCACTCCTGGACTAGTATCACCTAAAATCCAGCCGTCTCCTCGCAGTTCAGCTCCATCGCCGAAAACCCCTAATGCTTTATCACCTTTCAGTCAACAACCATCAACTCCAAATGTATCTGGTCAGCAACAGTCACCATTTTCACAACCAACTAATTCTCCTTTTTCTCCATCTGTTACTTGTTCTCAGTCACCTTTCAATGCAGCAGCATCAACCTCTGCACCTCAGTCACCATATGGGCCCACTGTGTCACAACCTCCATATGGGCTACCACCAGGAAGTCTTCAGGCAGCATTTGGTACTCAGTCTTCACCCATGACCTCCTCTCAAAGTCCTGGTCAGAGGTCACCTAGAGGTGCTATTACACCGACCAACCAGTTTATACAGGGAGGACCCTATGGAAAACCCTCTGTACAGGTCTCACAACAGGGAGCCAGTCTTGGACCATCTCCAAATAGCATGATGTATGGACAAGCCATGGCTGGTCAAAGGCTTCCTTATACAGGTGTTACAAGTGAAGGATATGCTACAGATGTTGATCCAAATATGCATGTTATACAGTCAGGAGTAAGGATGCCAATATCAACAGTCCAAAGTACAATGCCTTACCAACCAAGTCCTGATGGAATGCCACGGTTCCCTGGACAACCACAGCTGAGAGGACAGGGAATGCCAACAGGATTCCCTGGTCCTCCCGGACAACCAGGTATGGCAGGATTTCCACAGGGAATGAGAATGAGGCAGCCTTCACCGGGAATGGCATCTCCAGGGGTGACTATACCAACGTCAATGAATCCATCAGCTAGACCAGCATTATTACAGGAGCAACCATTACTAATTCAAGACTTACTGGAAAAGGTTGGTAAAATAGTTTTTTACAGCACAAACAAAATATAAATTATTTTAATTTCTTAAATTTTGATCTGAAGTTGCATCATGGTTAAAAAACAAAGCAAACTATTTGTACATCACAATGTGGCATGGATATAATAATTTATCCTTTTTCCCACACATACAGGCATACTATTAAAATAATGAGATGTGGTATAATTGCCAATCAGACAACTATCTTTCAGAGAACTTAGGAAGATGAAGTAAATAAATACATGTCACCATACATAAGAGTTTTATTTCTCTGAATTTGGTAAAATTCTCAAATCCACATTTTGAAACCTGTAAAATTTTAGATTGATTTTACATTATGCTATTAATGACATTTAACATTATTGAACATTATGATTCTCAGTAGCTGATTAATTAAAGATCACATAGATAACTAAAATTTATCACACCCGAGCCACAGATCAGTAAACAGCAAATTAATACCATTATAGACCAAATTAAACTTTGAGAATAATTATTTTAGTTAACATTGATAATTCAATTCTTACTGTAAAGATTTTTTATGGAATATGTATTCAATATGTGCCAGTCAATTTCTCTGTAAAACATATCTTCTTAAATTTGTGTAGGAGAAACAAGAACAGCAAAGACAGGCACAACAGCAGGCAATGATGCATAGAAGGGAGGGTGGTCCTGTAGAAGGCATGATGAGCACTGGACCACAACAGATGTCTGTCCCTGCAGGAATTGCTGCTTATAGACCTAGAATGATAGAACAAAATGTGATGCAGAGGTAAATTAATTAAATGAAAACTGTTGGAATAATCTTTAAAAATGACATTTTGTGAACACTCCTTTACAAATTTTAGCTGCAGAATATTGCAATTCTTTATTATTAAATACAGATTTTAGATTTTAAAAGTTATGGGTAAAAATATCATTGGTTTTCATATCAGTTCTAAATCTCTGGACAAAGTAATTTTCTGACATTTTAGGCATCCAGTGGATCCAAACTGGATAGGCCCAAGGATGTTTGCACAGTCTCCAGATGGTCAGCCACAATTTCATGCTCGCATGCCAGGACAACAGATGGGTCAAGGACCAAGACTTCCAGCGCCATTCCCAGGTCAGGGAATTGGTCCTCAAGGGATACCACCCCCACCTCAGCCTCCCCTCCCACCAATGCAGGGTAAGTGGAATTCAAAAGCATGTTGATATAATTTGTCTACATTATAGACAAATATGATTGATAAGATTACTTCACTTAGACACATTGTGGATGACCCCTGTTTAAACCAAGTTCTTGAAATTGAGTATTGTCTTTTAGATATAGATTAATTTGTTTTAAGTAAGTCACAAACATGTATTAGAATATATAAGTATAGGGCCAGCCCCTAGAGAGCTTAATTAATTGTGATCCGATTAAGCTAGTGTTATGCAAAGATGTAATAGAAACACAGCTCTAAAAGCCTCTAGTTTGACAGTGCTGCAGTTCTTTACCCTTACCAGTGCATGTAAATTATTTTAATTTTTTTACAGGTGAGGTTAGCCCAGAGATAGAAAGACAGCATGTACAGTATGAAGACTGGCTTATGAAACATTCTCAGTATTTAGAGATGCAAATAAAAGCATTAGAAACACAAATAGCAAAATGTAAACGTACAAAAAAAGCTATCAATGCTAGAAATAGACAGGTAATAGTATACAATGGCCATGGACTGTTTTCTGATCTTTGGTCAGTTTGTTGTTTCTTTGACACATTCCCCGAATTTCATTCTGAATTTTAATATCAAAAATAAAAGTTATTCTTTACTCAGATAACAAACAAATAAAATAAACTAAAGGTTAGCAATTGAAAATGTTAAATATGACAGTAATAGCTTTAGCTGTAAGTTATCAAATGGTAGTTGATTGTATCATACTGTGCACTTAATACAATACCTGGCTTCATATGCATTTTTATGACCCTGCAACTACATTGTCAGTGCCACAAAGTTTTACCCTTATCCTTCATTCTTTCATCCTGCCACAAACAGTAATACAGATTTTTTCTGAAGTCCTTCACAGGTTTAGCTTATTTTTAGTATGTGAGTCTAATATGATAAGTTGCAGATCAAGTTTACTTTTGGTTTCGCTCAACTGATTTTTGCTGAAACTTCATAATTAATCAGACGCTCACACAGTGATAAATTGTAATGTTTGTGTACTTAATCAGATCTGATAAATTAATTGGTTGAATTAGGTGAGTGGCAAGGCTTAGCACAACAATCCATGTATTTTTGTCAGTATTGTCATAAATCAACATAGAAATATCATAATATCTATCGAAGTTAACAAATAATTTAAAAACAGTATTTGCATGAAAGTTTCCCTGTTGGTCATTATAGTTTTGCTTTTATAAAAGAAGTGATTTTCAAACTATCCAATAATAAAAGATGATTATTAATATTAGGCTAAGAAGATTGGTAAGGAACTTCCACCAAATGATCAGATAGAATTAGAAAGAACTACACAGGAACAAACCATGTTACAGAAACAACTGGAAGGGATGAGAAAGCAGCTACGTCATCATCAAATGGTCACACAGGATTACAGGTCAAAGAAAAGGGTTAGTACACAATTTTAAATAAAATGTGTAATATGTTTTTATTTTTTCTTTGGCAGGATTTGACAAATTCCAAAACAAGCTTGTTTATAATTGGAAGCATGAATTTATAATGGTGATGTGAAGTCGATGGGTGGGTGGGGAATAGTGTGCATCTAATATGGGTAATCAACTACTACAATCTTCAAAAAGTATCCCTTCAGAAGAAGATTGCACATATGTTCAGTTGTGAACCTGCTTTTATGGAATTTATCTCATTTTTCCAGACTTTTTCATCAAAATATGTGAAAGAGGCTACAATTTTTGTGTAATCATTTCCTCCTGATTATAATGCACTGATTATCATATCTTTTCAGGAAAGGTTTGGTGAACCACAAGTCTCAATACAGCCACCAGAAAATCAGCCACCACACCTACAACCAAGAATTCCTCATAATGGTTCAAATAGACTACCTCAGTCGGTACGACAGGAGTATGATGCTTACATGATGAATAAATTGCGTCAACAGCAAATGACTGGACAACAGCCCCCAATGGCAGCAGCAGCACCACGCCCACCTGTACATATTGTCGAAGTAAGTAACACTATCTTTATACCATATATCAATTTGGCCTTAGAGTATTATTCACATTTATTGAAATAGATGTAAGTAATCTTTAAAAAAAAAGATAAATCTTGAAAATATATTCATTACTCCAAACTTGATTACTCCATAGAAAAGTGTCTTCTTACATATCGATTCACATTTTCTTTTGATTGTACTAGTATGGCTTTAGTTCAATTTGTAGTCCTATATATATCTTGTTTGACTCTTTACTTTTAATGAGGTTGAGGCTCTTTCTAAGAATTGATGAGAATTAATCACTCAAACCTAAATATGATCATAATTTGAGATAATAAACTAATGTTTGCATAAATGTAGTCTCATTGGTCTTAACCCAATTAGTTCTGTTTAATCAATTAATTGTCAATATTGATATGAGACATAGATTCATGGTGCAGGTTTCTTTTTTGCACCCTAACAGCAAAAACTTACAAGGTTCTGTGTTTTGATCTTCATACAATTTAAGAAAAAGATTTTTTTTGGTCTATTGAATGTTAATTTAAAAAAAAAGTTGCTAACATGGACTGCATTCTGTGATGATAGCCAGACATTTTTATTTAGTGATTTTCAGACAGTTTTCCTAGGTTAAACTACCTTCAAATTTTGATGCATGAGCATTCTGCAAGGATTGTATTTGAAGTAAATATTTTGTAAATCAGTCTTTTTATGCTGCTGTATTATAGCAGTAATAATATTAGGTCAGTGCCAAAAAAGCTTTGGCCAAATAAGGTTATATTAAATGTAACCCATGATCTGAAAAAATTGCTTAATTTATTATTATACACAAGTTTAAAAGAGGGAACAATATGTTTTTGCATGCCTTCAGTTGAAGATTCGTCTGACTACCAAGCAGTATTTATTGGTATTTGGCTAGATCAGTGGAACAACAAGAACAGCCAATACACATTATATTGAAATTAGCAAATGTTATTTTTTTTTTATTTCAAAATTAGGTTTACTGAATTTTGAAAACTAGATCACATATGATTATATTATAAACATGAATTAAGTCATTCTTTATTACAATGCAAACAAAGGATGTATCATGCTACCTCAAGCTAGAGTCATCCATTTCTGGTTTTATCTGTAAGACTGCTTTCCTGCATTCAATGGATCCAGCCTTATCAAAATAAATAATGTTTGGAAGTCAAAGGAATCTGACTCCCTTAGTTAAATTTAAGATCATGGGATAATTATATTCCTTGGCCTGTTTGCTTACACATGCCCTCTTTGATTAAACAGTATGACCCAGAGAAATCGCCCAAAAAGTCATCTAAAGTCCCTGTGGCAATTATACAGGTGAGAATTTCAATCTATATATATTATCCTAGTCAGTGCATGCACCGCTTTAATTAACATTGTCTTGATGTTTGCAGATCGCTTTTTATGAAGCTGAACCTACTGGTTTATGATAGGATGATGGTTTTACTCAATAATTTCACAGATATTAATGTGATATTTTCTGTACTGGTCATATAATTGATCTTTGTTCAGCTGTTACGGCTAAGGAATAACCTTGTGCAAATCAACTTTTCAAGGACAAAAAGAGCAGTATAGAAAATGTCAATTAACAATGTCTGTTCATTAATTATTTATTTAATGATAGAATTTTTATGCTCCACCTACGATAGTAGAGGGACATTATGTTTTCTGGTCTGTCTGTCCGTCCGTCTGTCCCATTCCAGGTTAAAGTTTTTGGTCAAGGTAGTTTTAGATAAAGTTTTAGTCAAATCGACTTCAAACTTAGTACACATCTTACCTATGATATGATCTTTTTTACCCCAATTTCACGGTCCATTGAACATAGAAAATGATTGTGCGAGTGGGGCATTCGTGTACTGGGGACACATTCTTGTTTTAATGTTTTCTTTAGTTTCAATTTTCTCCTCATTTGTTAAAAATAACAATCTTTTGCATGGTCCTTGCTGGGATATTTCTGTAATTATTTCATAGAGACTTTCTGAATTTGAGAAAATCTATGTTTACTTTTCTGATGTCCCCTATTCTGGGATTCTATCATAGCATTGTGACTTATAATTTTCCTCATAAATTTTGTAAAGGGAGGTATTGCAAGTGTTCTTTATAGTGTGCTTTTCGGGGGTAAAAAGGTTCTGAGTGGTATGATAAAATGGTATATATGGTCAGTTATTGTCGTTTTTGTTTGTTTGCTGAATTCCAGTGCTTCTCCAATAACAATGGGTTAAATAGGAACCAACATTTTAAAATCTTTTTTGTTATTTTTAATGCCCTCACCGCTATTCAAAGGGGGGCATTAAGATTTACCCTTGTCCATACATCCTAAATTGATTTCCTTTCTTTAACATTAATTTACCTCAACCATATGTTATGATAGTAATACACACAATGCTTATTACAGTACCACCAAAAACAGATTGAATATAGGTGACATCAATTTCACAGTTTTTAAATTGCCTCCCTTAATAGATTGGAAAATTGCGGAATTTACCTTTCCTTCTTCTTTAACTTTGCCTTAACCAAAATGTTTTGAAACTTGTACACAATTCTTATTACCACAAAAGTGCATATCAGTTCAAATGTGATATTTATATGAGTGTATTAATGCTCTTAACATAATTTAAAACTGATATTGTCCATGTGAAACTAGGGTATTCCAAAGGGAAGTCACCTGAAAGAGAACTGTTTCACATGAGTAATATTTGAAAGACATCTGTGTTATTGTTGAGTGATCCATAATTTAATCATACATAAACAGCAGAAGCACTATATAGTTTAATTTTGGTGAATGAAATAGGTTGTCAGTTTATAGCAGAATAAAACCCGTTAGATCTGTCTGTTTTAGGGAACATTGTTGGTGAGGAGTTGGTATTATGCTTCTGAAGTTATTTCAGAATTTTGTATTGTAATGTTGCTTTGGTAAAACTTTTGTTTACGTGTTAAAAGGAAAGTTCTAAGCAGTTGTCTTCTCTGATAATGGAACAAAATGACCCCTCCATCTAAGATAACAAATACTGTCCATAAATATTGTCTGACTGTAATGTAATCAATCTACCAAGGCTACTATAATTGGAAGAAAATCTAAAGCACTCATTTTGATATATTGCAACCATGCTGAAAATATATGATTGTTTTACACCCCATTGTTTCATTGTTACATTGTTACACATTTCTGTATTGTGTATCCACCCTTAAAAAATCTAAACTTTGATAATCTGGAATTGAACAATTTTTTATATCCAAATTTTGAAATGCTTCTCAGAAAGTCCCCTCTCCTCATAACTCAGGTGATTGGGTGTTGTTACATGGTACAGGATGCTATGCAACTGACTGTTTTGCTTTTAAGAGAGTAATTTGCCATAGAAAGGATGAGGTGCTTCTTAATTTGAATATTTTTTGTTGAAGCACTGCCTTTGGTAAGTGAAATAGGGGATAACTGGCAAAAGATCGATTGATCTATTTAAAAAACCAACTTGAAATCCGCAGGTTTGTCTTTTTTTATTTTAATAACCAAGAAAACTGCATAAAATCTCATCTTTTTTTTAATGTGTTTATGTTGTGCATTTGTCTTCTGATAATAGCTCATCATCTGGAAATTGCTGTTAGTTGTTTTATCTTGTCTTTTATTATAAATGTTTGTCTTGTAATTTTTTTTATGTCTGTATATCATTTTTCATTAACTTGAAATTAGCTAGATATATGTTTACTAAACATTCAGCACATTGTACTTTCAGAGAGCTTTTAAATTCTATGTTTCTTCGATTTTATTGTTACTCCTTCAACATAAGTCAGATAATAAATAATCCACACCATATTTATATCAGCAAGAGAGCTAAGTAAGAGGAATGATATTGTATGTGATTTGAAAAAAAATATCTGTGGAATCATTTAAATTTTTGGGTAAACCGATTTTTTGGGATTGAGCAAAATTTGCATCTTTTTTTATTCTTTATTTCATGGTTTTATCAATTTATTTTCAGTATGCAAACCTATAGGAAATTTGAATTTGAATTTAATGACCCACTTAAATCTAATAAATAACCAACTTTGATAATGAGTTCAGATTATTTCAGTATTTTTCAAGGAATTGCCTCTGGTCGTCAATTATGCACCCCCAACCCATGATGATCTGTAAGTAAGTCTGTCACACCCACTCTGACTTCCTTGTCTTAACAAATGACAGCATATGTTCTATCTTTAGTATGGGTAAAAGAGGTATCCATTGTTTACATATTTTGTGATGCAGAAATTGCAGCATATATTTGTTGACATTTTAATATTTGCAAGAGGAACATACTCAAAAACTTATATATACATAAATTACATTGATTCCTAATACAACAGTTCAATCTTTTTTTCTCTTTTATATTTCTCCCTGCAAGGAGAAACATATCTTACCTCTTTAACTTTACACTTCCAATTTAGTATAGTTCCCTTTTTGGGCAGGCATTTGCATTTAGCTTAAAAACAAAAAAAACATATATTTCAATAGTCTTAAAATGTATGCATATTTTATACTTTTATTATCTTTTTTCTCAGCTACAACATCTTAAAAAACATGAAATATGGATTGCAATCTGGTGGCCGAGTCAGCCTTAACTATTGGTATAAAGCTTTATATTTCAGAGGGTAGAAGACTTCGATGCTACATCCCTTGTATACAGATGTCTTATGTTAATGCTTTATTCAATCATCCAGGCCACTGGGCTTGGCTGGGGTGAATTATGTTTTAGGAAACTACTCCGAGATTTTCTTTTATTTAATGAAGTTTCAGAAGGGGTTTTGCTGTATTTTTATTCGAATGTTTTCTCTCATATTTTTATTGGTTGTGTAGATGATCATTTTATTTTTAGAAACTTTTATGTCCCTTCTAACATTTTTGTATCTTATCATATCAATATGTTATACATTTATCTGTGGTATATGTTTTTTCCAGAGCAAGCTGGAGATGACATTAAACTACATTGTAGCAATCTCATTTAACTGTATTTATTTTCTTAATTTACTAAGATTTATAGTCAGTAAAAAAAAAGAAGCAAGAAAACTTTATCTGTTGAATTACTTTTTTTTCAAGGATAATAATCCATTTAGTGAAGGATATCAAGAACGTGAGAAAATGGTGAAGGTCCACCCAGAACCAAATCTTCCTCCTATGTCATCTGCAGAAACAGGTAAGGTCATCTGAAAGCGTTGCACACAAGAAAATTGTTTCAATGTCTTTGCTGACACATATGTAAAAAAAAAATTAAAAAAAATTAGGACAAAATTGATTCATTCAAGTTACCAGATATTTAGGTTATCAAAAAAAAACACTGTTGGATATAAAATATTGAAGCATTCCAGTTCCCTGTGGTAAAATGTAATGCTTCAACCATATCGGTATTACCGTAATTCATTACAAATAAAGTAGGACAGTTTAAACAAATTCTTCTGCCATTTATGCTATTGTAGAAAGACACAGATCTTTATTATATTTGAAAAAAAAATGATTAATTAATTTGATGCACATTATTGTCTCATTTAACAGGAGACCAGTCTGATAGACCTGTTCCGTTTTATGGTGAAAGAACTATGTCATATGATCAAAGTATACGTCTCCCAGCATCATCTAGTGGTGAACAACAAAGATACCATCGTAAGTCATATTTAAATAAATCATTTAGCAAATTCAAAAAAAAAGAAGTTACAAATTTTTAAGAAGGAAAGTGTATATTGTAGGACTTGTAGTAACGAAGGAGAAATATGTAATAAAAAACATCCTTTTAAACAATTAGTTCATTTCTTTCATGTTTGATTGACCTTGACGAAGGTTTGTATTAACAAAATGTTTGTAAGATATCTTTGGTAATTTTCCTCTTGTAATTTGAAACATTGTTTAATAAAGAGCAGTGATTTATTTATAGTTGCTTATTGTATTAGCCTTCACTGATAACTGTCCATTGCTATGGGTTTTTTTTTCAGTTCAAGGTCCAAGATTTCCAGATCCAAGTTTGATGGGAGAGCAAGGTCCAAGGCCACCCATGCCAACTGGTTTCCCAGGACCACCTATGGACCAGACAAGGATGGTCTACAGACAAGGGGCTCCATCATATGGACCAGGTAAAACAGTTAAAAAATGAAATATGAATGGCTTGTTTGATAATACTTACTACTTATCTGTGGAATTTGCATCATCTATAGTTTGGTCATTTATGCTTATTATACCCATGCAATAAAGCTGCAGATTAGAATATATTAGCTATACAATGCCATTTGATAAGGAAGTTTCCCTTTTGAATTTTCCTTGGAGCTCAATATTTTTGATATTTTACATTTATATACACTATGTTTGTATGCAAGTTCATTCATAACTTGACAACAGAGACTAAATGACTGGATGAACTTAACTGTACAAAGAACCACCTCTTAATTTTCAATATTGGTATCAAAGGAAAGATTTAAATGTGTTAAAAGTTATTTGGAAAAAAAGGAAACTATAGATGTGTCCTGTCATTTTCTCACTATTTATTAGTAAAGAACAACTATATTTGATATAAAGAATAATTGCAAGGTATACAGGTTTGTCAGAGAGTGTTCTTCTTTTCTTGACTTCGTTTCATTGGTCATTGATAAGCATAATTGTTTTTGTTATTAGGTGCTTTTCTCAGGTATTTTAGCAAAAACTTAACTTAAACGGATAGATTGTGAGGTGTACATGTCCTTCTGGCAGCGCTCATTTAACCTTGACATAAATTTCAGTATTCATCCAATTTATGTTCAGTTTTCAATTAATTATCAGATACTATACGCAATATGTCAACTATATTTGGTGTATGGAATGATAGTAAGGTGAAGATGTTAGCTGGAATGGTTCATTTGAGTTTGACCTCATTATCATGGTTCATTTGCCAATATTTGTTTTTTGTGGTTAATGTCTGTTTCCCAGGATACTCTGAACAATAGGCAAACTATCATATTTGGTGTATGGTATGATGTTAAATGTACATGTCTGTGTGGCAAGGTTCATCTGACCTTGACACTCTTTAACAAAGATCATTATCAGAGTGCATTAATAAATGTAACATTTTCCTGATCTGTTTCTCAGATATTATAAGCAATAAGCCACATTTATTTGATTTATGGAATGATTGTAAGGTGTTTCTGTCCATCTGGCAGGATTTGTTTGACCTTTACCTCATTTCATCAACACTTAGTTTTTGTGATTAGGTCTGTTTTTCAGTTCTATAAGAATTAGGCCAAGTATTTTGTGGTAAGGAGAACATGTCCATCTGACCTTGAGCTCATTTTCTTGGATCATTGACATTGTTAACTTAATAAGTATACATGATAGCTGTAGTAAATTATTGAGCTTAAAAACTTTCCAACATCACATTTGATATTGACCATTAGATTTGGTGACACATTTCAGCTAGTATGTTCGCTAGTCATGACATGAATGAGCATAGATCATATGTTAAAAGGTTGATTCTACAATATTATTTTAGGCTTTTTAAATTTTGTGTCATTTTGGTGTAAGGGAAGGAGGGGGTGGGGGGGGGGGGGGGGAGGGGGGTAAATATTTCCTAACAGGTTTTTTTTTTTTTTTTTATGAAAACCAGTTGTATATGCACAACTAAAATATACTAATACTGTAAAAAGAAACTAATGAAAGGAAAGGCTGTAAAGTTTCCCTTTAAATGTTTTTTGTCTAATCTGTTTGTCCTTTTAATCTAATCTGCTTGTCCTTTTTGTCTAATTTGTTTTTCCTCTTTGAACAATGAAATATATTTAAAATGTAATTATTTAAGTATACATCTTGAATTGGTTTGTGGTAAGATAAAAAAAAAATTGATGTCGATATTTTCATAGTTTAAAATACAGGAAATTATTTTTAAATCTGTTTCTCTAAAAGGCATATACAATTAGATATGAATCTTAAAGATTTTATTTAACAATTGAATGCTCTTTTTTGTAAATTTATTGGGGTGTAAAAGTGTTGACCTAAGTATATTTTGTATGAAGCGTGGAAGCACTTCATACTAAAAATGTGCACACGGTCAACGCTTTTACAACCCTATAAAGTTACAAAAAAAAGCATTCAATACTTATAATTACATTTTTACCTATGGGATCATGAAAACACGCCTTTTATCAAGTTTTTAATTCATTTACCTGTGCACTTTATTGTGGGACCTCAAGTCATCATGAATGAAAAGTTGCATTGTGTAATGCAATTGATTAAGGAATATCACGAGATTGCTAGTTAGCCAATTAGAATAACGTTTTATAATGAAGCATACATCTAATGTGATTATTATGGGATAATATAGTTAGAATAGTAGGTAGAATATCAGTATTTGTACTAACTGCTGTTTCTAGGCTATGGACAACCACCCATTGCTAACCAACCAGACCTCAGCATACCTCTTGAGGCAGAAAAGAAACCAAAGAAAAGGAAAAAGAAAAAGAAAGCCGAGAGTAATACTGGTTGTTGTGTGCTTTCTGCTGTAGACAAAGGCTCATTTATACTGTTTCTGTCTATATTTTGTTTGCTTTTGATTTGAAACTGTCCTAATACAGGTTCTTACTATTTTTTTCTTCAACATTTCAATTTAATATGTAGGTACACAGAAACACAAACATGATTTAAATAGTGAAGCTGTGAGAGTTGATTGTAACTCTGCAATGAGCAATTATGAAGACCTAAGTTGACACTGAATTTTGAATATCTATTGCCCCCCATTTTGGCATTCTTGCCCTTTATTATTCATCATACTCTAGCAAAAATTATGTTAAAAGAGGGATATTCATTGTTACCTTTTGTACTCATTTTTCAACTCATTCAGTCTGAATTGCTTTTTTCAATCTTCTTTCTATAACTAATATGAAGAGATTACAATTCCGTTTTAAAATAAAAGGAAAAGAATATAAAGTTTGAAATTTGAAAACGCAATACATTCCAAAATTCTATCAATTTTTTTTGCGATATAAACCTTGGAACATATTAAAATTGAAAAATCTTGATTTTTACAGATACAGACCAAAACTGATCATACATGGATAGACATGATCAGTGAACATAATCATTGTTTCATCTTTCAAATTATTAGTGGCAGGGGGTACTGTACAGAGAGATTTCTTATGAGAAGTTATTTATCAATTTTGAATTTTATTCCCATTAATAATGAACACATTTTCATAAATTTACAGTAAATTCATTAAGAAAATTGATTTGCATATTCACAGTTGCTACAGTTAATTTAGTTTTTGTAAAGTTATACTCTCAGAAACTGATACCAATATAGTGCTGAAACGTGTAATTGAGCCTTCAGATGTTGTGATGACTGAATGTTATATGTTGTTTATTGTTATTCTATAATTGAATATTCACATACACATTCTACATAAATTCATGGATATTTTTACATATGCTTTGATTAAATACAACTTTGTATTTAGTTATTTATATGAAGTTATATTTAGATTTTTACTTTCACTTTTCTCATGGTTTATTTTGCTCATGGTCTGTAATCATCTATGACTACTCATGTGTGAGGTCTTCCAGCAAATCATTTTTTTCATTCAAAGACCATATAAAAAATGTAAAGTTCTTGGATATGTTCACAGCTTTTTTTGATTTTTTTGCTAGAAATAAAAAAATGTTTATAACATATTGTACAGTTAAAATGCTATAATTTAAGACAACAGTTTTTATACCCCTGTTCCTAAGGAAGTGATGGTTAAAGCAATTTACCTCTATTCATCTATTTGTCTCTAAAACATTTCTCTTGAATTTTTTCTCAGCAGTTACAGAGCTTCTTGATATTTTGTATCAAACTTTAAATTGATAAGCTAAACTGTGTGACACATTTTCAAATCCTTCCTTTTTGCCACATTCATGTGTGTTCTTTATGTTTATGCACTTATACAAAGTTTTAGGTACATTTCCTCCCAGCAACTACTAGTCAAAGCATCTTGATACATGTATTTGGTAATAAGCTTGATATAAGTTATGGTCTGAGACATCTGCCCTCCAGTATTTACTTTGTTAGCCACATACATATTTTTTCTTCACATTATATGATTTATAAGTAATTTTATCAGATTTTTCTCAGGACTTGTAGCCTTGGTGATTGATGGTCTTAAATAGAAGTTCATCTATTGTATCAATTAATAGCCTTTTAACATTGAGGTTTTTAGTTTGGTCCCTGCAAGCGACAGGTACAAATAAACTTCAATTTTAATTGAGTAGGACTGTCAGTTTTCCTGTCGAGGGTTTTGGTTCTTGTTGTGTACATGGTCTACCTGACTGCCACTATATAGCTTATGGTGCTGAAAGTGGCATTAAACATCAACACTCAATTAATCTTAGGAATTACAAAACATAAATTCTTAGTGTTTGGTGCCAAGCTAGATTTTGGTATGATATAGAGAATGACACATTCTCATATCCGTATTATCTCTTTTTCAATCATGTTCCACATAGAATTGATTACTTTGGGGATTGATTCAATCTTTTCACTCATGTTCAACATAGAACTGATTACCCTATAAGTATCTAGTTTACAAATTTGAAGATTGTACAGACAAAAAATTGGGTTGAGATCAAATGTGGAAGGAATGGAAATAAACAACAAAACATGTAAACAAAAGACAACAACCCTAAAAGACCTCACTGGACATATTTTAAAGAAGTTTTCAGATACACTACTTTTCTCTGCTTTATTTGTATTTAAATAGATGTTGTCTTTTTAGCTGACCTGACTTAAGAACGATTTGAGCTATTGCTATCACTTTGCATCTCTTGTTGTCCTCTCAAGATTTTTACATGCTACAATCAGCCAATCAAGCTTTTTGCATTTTTCAAAATTATATATGATGACATCATGACCATCACAATTTATATATGATGACATCAGGAACCTCACAATTTATATATGATGACATCAGGACCCTCACAATTTATATATGATGACATCATGACCCTCACAATTTATATATGATGACATCATGACCCTCACAATTTATATGAAATCTACAACTAAAAGTCAAATCAAATGAGACGCATCGAGAAATGTTATTCTTTTATTCTGAAGTATGAAATAGAACATGATTTAGTGTAGAATATTTTTTATGATAACCTTTCCTGTTTTTCTTTGAAATTTGTATTCAAAATGTTGGTTTCCTCCTGTCCCCAAAAATCAGTCATTACCTCAAATTTGTCATGATCTGAAATCTTGCATTCAGCAGATGATTGTTGTTTTCCTACATTTCTTTGTAAGATATTTATTAAAAAAGATTTTGTCCATGGGCTGATATAAATATTTGCAATACTTGAGACATTGGAACTCTTGATTAATTGATTTCAATTCTTGTAACAGTTCTAAAGATATAACTTTTCCAGCACCAGTGCCTATATTCCTTAATGAGCCCAGCTAATACCATCTAAATAGTAGGATGAAGTATTTTATGAGAAATTATATATAATAATTGTGATCCTTTGAATTTTTTGGTATATGAGGATTCCTTAATTGACAATTTTTTATTTAATAAAAGTTTACAACAGCTGCCTATAAGTTTGCTATATTCTGTGTCTCCTTGTTTTCTAGCACAATTGTTTATATTAGAAAAACACAACTTTGTTTTTATTTTTGTTTTCCTCTGAAGTTGATGTTATGTTTTAGCATTTGAAAGTATTTCAATTTTTATATAGGATAGAAAAACAGAATATCTTTTTTTATGAATTTATTTGATTCTGTAATATTAAGATATTTATGTTTATTTACAATCAGGTAACTATTATTTATTTTATAAGAGGTTGGTAAATAATTTATAATGTTTTTCATATTTTTCAGTTAATTAATTTGTTAATTGTAGTTTATAGGCTAAAACTGAAGGTAATTGATTTCAGTTATTCCAAGTGTAATCAAACAATTATTAATTTTAGGTACACTTACAAACAATTATTAATTTCAGGTACAATTACAGATGAGACAAAAATACATAACACATTAAATTTTTTTTAAAAGGATATTCACTGCTGTTGTTATTGAATTGTTTGTCAGATATTCAAAACCCTCTGGTTTTATCCATGTAGTGCCATGATTTTTTTTTTATAGTTTTTAAAGAAAAAAGGTGCCAACATTAAACTTGTGAAAAGCCTTGAGACCATCTTTTCCACTAATGGTTTTATTTCCCTTATTTATACACTATAATATATTAACAGTCTTTTAAAATACTTGTTTTTTTTTAACAGAGCAACAAACATCCTTAATAGGAAATCTTAGTTCAAACTCAACTTAAAAAACATATTTCAAGAGACATTATTAAAGAAGAATTTTTATTTTCAGGTCCTGCACATAATCAAGCTCCTTTGGAACCAAGGCCTCCTGTTCATTTCACACCACAGTCAGAAACAGAAAAACGTATCATGGAAATTCTTGAAAGTACAGCAGGACTACACCGTAGACAACAGGAAGAGAAACAAGAGACAGAGAAAGAATCGAGTAAGCCTGGTACCCCAGGTAAATCTGTAGCTCAAAAAGAGACAAAAATTGAGACAACACATAGTGCAGCAAACACAGCCACTACACCCTCCTCAACACCTGAACCATCAGCGGCTAGTTCTAAAAATAGTGATCAACCATTAGCATCTAAAGTTGTTCAGGGTACAGGTTCTAATTTGAATTTACCATCAAGTGCAGAACTGTCAAGAGAGTCAGAAGATTCACAAGATTCTGAACCTATTTTACCTATGAATGTAATGATACATCAGCAAAGCATGCCACATAGGGTAACAATGCCACAGATGTTTAATGCTTCTGGTGTGCCACAAACAGCTGTTTCAAAACCAGAAAGTCAACAGTTATCTGATATGATTCAGACAGAGGAAACCTCTCGATCAAGTTCAAATAGCCCAAGAGTTTTACCCCAATCAAACAGTCCCAGAATTCCTACTCCACAGTCTTCAGACATGATGAGATCAACTTCGGGAAGTCCACGAATTCTACCAACTCAGGATGGAGCAAGATCCACTTCCAGTAGTCCAAGAATTCCTCAGTCACCAAATCAGCGACCCCCTCCTGATTTGTATCGTCAAGGTGTACCTTATCGTCATCCTCCAGTTCCTGAAGGCTATAGGTCAGGGTCTACAAGTCCAAGGGTATTGGATGCTTCTTTACAGAAATCCGCCACAAGCCCAAGAGTTTCTAATGCACCATCTCCAAAAGATATTCAAAGAACTATCCCTAGTCCTCGAATGGACCCACAGAGACCAGGATCAGCAAATTCTGATAGTTCAAGAACAGGAAGTCCTAGAGTACCACCAAGTATCTCACCAGCAGGACATATGCACTTCTCTGCTGATCCACAACATCAGGGTATGCCTGGAATTCAACAATCTCATTTTATGTCAAGAACTTTACCTCATCAGATACCACCTCGTGGGAAATCACCTGGAAGGGTTTCTCCAAGGCAGTCTCAGCCTTCACCTATTTCAGATACCCAAATGATGTCACAATCTCAAATGTTAACACAGTTTCCTGGTAGAAAGTCACCAGGACAAGGCTTTGCGCCTAATTCTATGGGAAGAGGTATGCCTCCATACCCACCGTCTACTCTGCCTGTAAGTTTTCATAATCAAGGTACCAGTAATGCATTCAGACCGGGAATGATGCAACACTCTGCTCCAAATAGATTTCAACAGCAACCTAATTTTCGACCTCAGTTTTCCTCAGAACAACAACAGAGACCAATGTCACAGAGGTATATGTATCCATACCCACAATCTGTGACTTCCTCATTAGCAGAATCAACTTTAGCTCAACTACCAAGGTTTACAGCCAAGGTAACATCAGCTGAGTCGGGTACTTCTCCGACAAGTCAGTCTGCACCAGCGTTATCTTCAGGAAATCAACCATCAGCAGGAACTTCAGAGTCGGAGCAGACTGGTTTTAACCCATCTGAACCAGCAATTCCTGGATTAAGACAAGATAAAAATAGCTTAAATCCTACTGAATCTGCTATACCTAGATCATCTCATCATATACAACAGTCATATATTCCTCAAAGTACAACAAACATACCACCAAATTCCAATCAAAATGTGTTACCCACTTCTGTACAAATGTCACAGACTCCAATGGGTTCTTTACAGACAAGTACAACATACTCAGCTATGGGGACAATTTCACATGGACAAATCCCATCAACCAAAGTGTTTGTTTCATCTTCACAGTCCATTGTCTCTACATCACAACTAATAGAAGGGCAAAGCAATACAACTTCTAGTCATAGTATTAGTCAAACTACCACTTCATCCAGTAACGAAAGCAGTCATAAAGAGATTACTTCAGGTACAGAGGAAAGTAAACAGTTGTCTGTTAGTAATACGACTGTTAATGAGACTAGTCAAGCACCAATGACATCAGGGGTTTCAACAAATTCATCCAATCAGACGTTAGAATCTAAGGATGTGGTTAAGGAGGAAAACTCTTCTCAATAATACTCGGCTAAATGTGTTGTTCATCTGAAACTATTATGTGATTACGGTTTAAACAGTTTAAAAAAGAAATAATAGTATTAGGATTAGAAAAGACATTATCTCATCTTTTAGTTCTAAAAGCAATATTTCAAATTTAAGATGGGATCTCATAGACTACACATTAAAAGGCAACTATATATGTTTGTGAATAGGATGTAGTGAGTTATTTGGACATATTAAATGGCACAAATGTTTGTGAATAGGATGTAATATACTGTTTGAATCAAAAGAAGGAGAATTTTAATGTTTATGTCATTTTATATATTTATTATTACAATGAATTGGAAAAAATATACCATGTGTGTTGGATCTGATTGTTGACCACATTGCAAGGACCTTGAAGTGCATAACTCAGTGCTGAATGGTTACATAAGTGCTGCGTTAATCTAGAATTTAAGGATTTATAAATGCATTTCAAGTGATGTGTTTGAATTAGACTATAAAAAGCTACAGTTGAAGAAGTCAATTTCAAAGAAATATTCTCAACACGTTTAAATTCAAAGGACTAGTCAGTTCTGTGTATTTTCTTGATGACATGTCATATTAAACAGAAAATTCCTCGACTTCATATGGGATGTAGTTTTTTGTCTGCAGGTAAGACTTTATTAGTAGATCATCAGCACATATAGACATTAAATGATGTATCATACACACACATAGTCTAAAAAGTAAAGAACCAAATGAAAAAAAAACTACTAATGTAGCTTTAACAGTAGAGCAAGATTCCCACTAGAAATTCCTTTTGTCACCTCCAGTACTCCAGTACTCAAAACTGGGACCTCTATGTTCAAAATTGATGTTCTAACCAATTGAGCTAAAGAAGTACTTGTTTGGGGCCTGTCATAACATTGACATTCCATCTGGAAATTAAGAGACTTCTGAATTGAAAAGAGCACACAAAAAAGTGATAATTTTTGTGAAGCATTGTAATATTATAGTTTCACACTCACACACAAACTTCTTTTTGTACAGAAAAATATATATTACTTACTGCATACCAGATTTCTTTATTTGTTCATAAACAGTTTTTACTGTCTTTTTTTCTGTCTTGTATATAACAATTTATTTTGAAAAATACATTTTTAGAATTTAAATAAGTTTTATTCGTGTAGTTTTTATTTTTTTTTAAATCTGTAATAAAGGCATTTAAAATCAACCAGTTATGTTACCTTTTACAGTTCAAAAGTTTTATATTCCAGTCAAACTAAGATTTAACCTCAAACTAATTGCAACCGAAAATGCCCTTTATATACACAGAAAAAAGTCCCTTAAAATCTAACTTGAGGAAAACTCAAAATCAGCATTTTTTATTTCCTAGGGAATTTAACATTGGAAGGGGAGATAACTCTTGCAAAAATGAGTCTTTTTTGGTCAATATTTGGTTGTTTTTCTTGAATTTTTTTTAAAGTATAATACTTTGATGGGGCTATAAGTTTGTATTTGACTAAATTATATAATCATCTGCTTATGAAATGTACAAAACCAAAGTGTTATGGTAGTTTAATTTTTTTTTTGCATTTTTCATTAAAGAAATTTCAAATTTAAAGCTTTGTGACTATTTTGAAACAGTAATGTGAAAATTTGGTATTGTTTATATCTGTATATTATATTTTTCAGCAACTTACTTATCTAGATAAACTTTATACCACAAAATGAAGAATAAAATTGAGAAAGGAAATGGTGAATATGTCAAAGCGACAACCACCCGACCATAGAGCAAACAACAGCCGAAGGCAACCAATGGGTCTTCAATGTAGCGAGAATTCCCGCACCCGTAGGTGTCCTTCAGCTGGCCCCTAAAATATGCATAATAGTACAGTGATAATGGACGTCATACTAAACTCCGAATTATACACAAGAAACTAAAATTTAAAATCATACAAGACTAACAAAGGCCAGAGGCTCCTGACTTGGGACAGGCGCAAAATTGCGGCGGGGTTAAACATGTTTATGAGATCTCAAATACATGCTTAATTATTTTTATTAAATTTGAGATTCTTTACCTTGACATGTTGAAAAATTCAATAAATGGTCAACTAATGAATTACAAAATCTAAATTATAGCTTGATAAAAGATATGAAAACACCTTTAGAGTTGTTTGTCATACTCTAAAGACTACTAAAAAATCAAGAATCAATACATTCTGATGAATAGAAGTGGTAAAGTTATAATTTTATATCAATTTTTATTGATATTTCTGCCTTTTTTTGCAAGAGTTATCTCCCTTTTCAATGCAAATCTCCATAGGAATTTTAAATGGTGATTTTTTTTAGTCTTCCTCAAGTTAGATTTAATGGGACTTTTTTCTGTGTATATTTACTGTATAATGCTAAAGATTAAAACTTAAAAATTCTTCTGTTGCAATTACTTTCGGGTTAGGGTCAAATTTATGCTAGATTGACTGGACTATTGGTCGATTTGAAAATTTGCAGAAATATAAATTCTTGTAATGTTTTATAAAATTGAAAACTCTCTTAAAAAAGATTTTGTTTGGCAATGTCAGCAACTAGATCACTGGTGTAAATCATGCATTATGGAGATCCCTGATCTGTAATGACTGTCACAGAAATATTTGATTTTAGTAAATGCTTTATTAAATTCCACTCTTCTAGGCGAAAGGGGGCAAAATATGATGCCCTTGACTATCCATCCAACTGCTGTTTCTACTCTCTAATTTAAGTTTACCTCCTGCAAAATTTATGAAACTGATAAGCAATGCTAAGAACCAAAATTTGAAAACACAGTTCAAATTTGGGCAGTGAGTTAATTTATTCAGTATTACATAAGAAATAAACACAAAGCAGTGAAAATATGAACATGATGAAGAAAAAAAAACACATAAAAAAAAATACAGACGACTAGAACAATAGAACAGTTTAAAAACTAACTGTTAGTCATCAAATGCTATCAAAAAGTTTTTTCGAGTATGATTAATAAGCAAAGCAAGTATTACTAATATGAAAGTTCATTCCAAATGACATGAAATTAAAAAAAGAAGTAACAGTTTCTCTCTTTCTTTCAGCGTGAAATGGAAACTGCTGCAGATTCTCATTAACCATTAGATGACAAAGAAATAGTTGTTTGATAGAAATGTTGTATATGTATTATTTATGTTTGAAAAAGAAATTTGTATATTGTGTTTAAAAATTTATGCAAGAAAGAGATGTTTAACTTTTTAAAAATATTTAATGTGATTGTAGATATTTTTTCTCAGAGATGCTATACATTTTGTTTGTACATGGCTTTGTTTGTGATGAAATATATGTTTTTTGAGTAAGGAGATTATCATGCAAGGTAGTCTATTTGTGGTTATTTGTTTGTTATACATGTTTTTTGTATGATTGTCCTAGTAAATTTTAGTGATGTGCAAGTCTTTACATTTTATTAGTCATTACCATGTAGAATTAAAGAACCTTAGTGAGCACGCTCACATACCCCACGTCCCCACATTGTCATTGGAGAAATTAAATAAGTATAAGAAAAAAAAATTGTATAAGAAAAAATACTGAATAATAATTTCCTGTCAATATACACATCTACATAGTATGTCCTTATTATCTACAAAATTTCATGAAATTCTGTTGTGTGTTTTCAGAGGAGTTGAGATGACAAACTGTTGCAGAAGTACATTGAAGCAAATAAGTTCAAAGGGGCATAACTCCTAGAAAAAAAATTGAATCGTAATTTCCTGTTGATATGCACATCTACGTAGTATGTCCTTATTATCTGAAAAGGTTTCGTGAAATTCTGTTGTGTGGTTTGAGAGGAGTTGCGATGACAAACTGTTGCAGTAGTACATTAAAGTAAATAAGTTCAAAGGGGCGTAACTCCTAGAAAAAAAATTGAATCGAAATTTCCCGTCGATATGCACAACTACATAGTATGTCCTTATTATCTGAAAAGGTTTCGTGAAATTGTGTTGTGTGGTTTGAGAGGAGTTGCGATGACAAACTGTTGCAGTAGTACATTAAAGTAAATAAGTTCAAAGGGGCGTAACTCCTAGAAAAAAAATTGAATCATAATTTCCCGTCGATATGCACAACTACATAGTATGTCCTTATTATCTGAAAAGGTTTCGTGAAATTGTGTTGTGTGGTTTGAGAGGAGTTGCGATGACAAACTGTTGCAGTAGTACATTAAAGTAAATAAGTTCAAAGGGGCGTAACTCCTAGAAAAAAAATTGAATCATAATTTCCCGTCGATATGCACAACTACATAGTATGTCCTTATTATCTGAAAAGGTTTTGTGAAATTCTGTTGTGTGGTTTGAGAGGAGTTGCGATGACAAACTGTTGCAGTAGTACATTAAAGTAAATAAGTTCAAAGGGGCGTAACTCCTAGAAAAAAAATTGAATCGCAATTTCCCGTCGATATGCACAACTACATAGTATGTCCTTATTATCTGAAAAGGTTTTGTGAAATTCTGTTGTGTGGTTTGAGAGAAGTTGCGATGACAAGAAACAGGACTGACGGACTGACGGACGGACGGACGGGTCAAAAACATTATACCCTCCGCAACTTCGTTGCGTGGGGTATAATAAAGATATGTAACGGACGGGTCAAAAACATTATACCCTCCGCAACTTCGTTGCGTGGGATATAATAAAGATATGTAATTGCCAATGAGACAGGAATCCAAACTATTTTGGCTTTTGCAAAATAAGGAATCTGTCCTTTCATCATGGTGGTAAGTTTTTCAGTTCAAAATCTCTTCCAATTTGAAATGTGACAAGAGGATTTCAGCATTTTCATGCCATATATTGTCACTAATTTAAATCTCTGCCATGCATTTTGGAGGAATATTGGTTTATGTCTATCCATCAGTCAGTCAGTCTGTCTAGCAGTTATTATTGATTACATACCTTATATATTTAGATATAGGAATATGTGGTATGAGTGCCAATGAGACAACTCTCCATCCAAGTAACAATTTATAAAAGTAAACCATTATAGGTCAAGGTACGGCCTTCAACACAGAGCCTTGGCTCACACCGAACAGCAAGCTATAAAGGGCCCTAAAAATTACTAGTGTAAAAGCATTCAATGATCTTCAATATTCTGTTCTCTCTTACATATTGATTTTTTGCAGTTTCTAAAAGCAACAAATGAATTTCTTTGTATGAGGAAGTGTGGCAATGCTCATACAAAATAGTACAGTTTTACAAAAGGAAAAAACCTGAAGCATTTTCACAAAAATATAGATGGGGTTAATTATGTTTATGAATACTCAAAAAGAGAGGCAAAAGATACCAAACACATTCAAACCCATATAAATAAAACAAACAACAACGCCATGGCAACAGCAAATGATAAACAACCATACACAAATTAAAAAAACAGATCCAGCAACAGAAAGCCCCGCCAAAAACCAGATGGGTGGTCCCAGGTGCTTTGGAAGGGTAAGCAGATACTGCTCCAAATATGGCATAGTTTGTGTTGTTCATGTAAGAACATATCTGGTGGTTAGTCTTACATTGGTAGGTCATATTCAGAGAAAAGAGGAGGGGATAGAATGAAGACAAGCAGAACATATCCGTCATCTGTGAAAATGGTTAACCAACTTGTGATGATGTCCATAAAATTTATAAAGGAGAGACTTCATCTTCACCCCTTGTAACATTTTGTTAAGCTGCTTGAGTGAGTAGCAATCCTCCATCATGGAAATCATGAAACGAAATGTAGGTTCTGGAATATAGTATCAACTTAGATATATTTATTCACATGTAGAATGCTGGAATGTTGCTACATGGAAATGGAAAGTTCAATTGGGAGGATGAAATCATATCTCTTTTTTTTTTTTGCATAATTTAGTTTTCAAGCAACCCTTGTTATGAGGGGGCAAGGGGGGTTCCAATAACAGCAAAACAGTAAATTGATTTGGCTTATAACAGATAACAAGGAATTGAAAAGGGTCAATAACATAACAGTAAATGAAATCTTAAAATCAGTCCGGCCCAGGACCAATACAGTAGATCTTATTATATAACTGGTTGCATGGATCTAGCTAGGCCTTATAACTAAACAGACACATATATATTCACTTATTTACAGGACATTTTGTCGAGAAATTAAATTGAAACTGTTAAAGACACATTATTATTTGCAGCGACAATGGTGGGCTTCACTTTTCACTATGTGAACCAGTTAAAAAGCTTTTAAATATGATAGTCAGGGTTCTCTTTCATGTAAATAAATATGAGGAGGAGTAGCACTTCTAAATGTGAATGCTAAAAGCAAACGAAGTCGATGTTGTGTAATTCCCACAGGCAATATTTCACTCACATGCTCAAACAAATGATACAAATATTCTGTTTTTGTATTTTGTAAACGAGTATAAAAGGAGGTGTGGTATGATTGCCAATGAGACAACTCTCCAAAAGAGAAAAAAAGACACAGAAATTAACAACTATAGCTCATCATACCGCCTTTGACTATGAGCAAGCCAATACTGCATAGTCAAATATAAAAGGCCTTGAAATGACAAACAAAAAACAATTCAAACGAGAAATTAACATCCGAATTTATCTACAAAATAATGAACAAAAACAACCACTGAATTACAGGTACCTGACTTGGGACAGGCACATACAGAATATGGCGGGGTTAAGCATGTTGGTTGGTGCCAATTAACTCTTCCTTAACCTTGGACAGTGGTGTAACAGTACAACATAACGTTTATTATTTGGTGATTTAATTAAAATTATATACGGTGTATCAATGCTTTTTTTTATAACAAAATCCATATGATAAGTTATTGTAAAAGTTATAAGTAAATTTTAGTCAAATTTTATACACATTGTTATTTCTATAAATCATAATTTGTACAAAAAATGTGTACAAAGTCAAAACACAAATTATAATTTGTAAGAAAAATGTGTACAAAGTAAAAAACAAACTATAATTTGTACAAAAAATGTGTACAAAGTCCAAATACAAACTATAATTTGTACCTTTTTTGTACAAATTGTAATTTGTACAAAATTACACATCTAAAACATGTTCACAGACACTGGAATTTATTACAAAAAATAATAATAATGTATACTGGACCCGACTGTTTTTAAATATGTTTATGTGATGTATGTTACTGGAATCCTTCTGCAAATACGTGACCTCCATATTACTAGTGGAAAGACCCCAATAGTGATAATAAGAAGATGTGGTATGTGTGTCAATGAGACAACTCTCCATCCAAATCACAATGTTCAATTTTCTTCAATTTCTACTGAAGATTGGCTGTCAAAATGGTAACATTAAAAATTTCAATAACAGTTAACAGCAAATACAATCTCACAATAACAGATAACAATAAAAATAATAGTCCTATAACAGCTAACAAGGAATGAGACAATAACAGCTAACAGTAAATATATTTTCAGAAAAACAGATAACAAAGAATTAAATTACCCCGTAACAGCATAACAGTTTAACCCCTTGCCCCCCCTCATTAAAAATCATACAAGACTAATAAAGGCCATGCAAAGGCTCCTGACTTGAGAAAGGCGCAAAATTGCAGCATTTTTATGAGATCTCAACCCTCCCCTATACCTCTAGCCAATGTAGAAAAAACAAACGCACAACACTACGCATAGTAAAACTCAGTTTAAGAGATGTCCGAGTCTGATTTCAGAATCCATGGAGAACGTACTATAAAAAATTCATAAAATTGTATGTTATACTTGTATGTATTGTAAATATAAGATAATGTCTTCAACATTTATTATTTAGTACATATTACTAGTCCCATCGAACATTGCTGTTTTTCATGTAACAATAACGCAATGTAACCGTAGCCTCAATAATTATTGTTACATTCGTAATTAATCGGTTCCTTATCCAACCATGCATTCCGGCATTAAGTCCCCAATGTAACAATAATATTTTTATTATTGTTACATTTCCATGTAACCGTAACCAGTGCCTACAAACCGTTTCACAAGTGATATCGGATATGTTCCTTACGTCGTAACTACAATTCCCTTCCCTTTCATGAATGTGACCTACCGAATTAGACTATTTACCGGATTTGTTATCACATAAGCAACACGACGGGTGCCATATGTGGAGCAGGATCTGCTTATCCTTCCATAACACCTAGTTTTTGATGGGGTTCGTGTTGTTTATTCTTTAGTTTACTATGTTGTGTCATGTGTACTATTGTTTGTCTGTTTGTCTTTTTCATTTTTAGCCATGTCATAGTCAGTTTGTTTTAGATTTATGAGTTTGACTGTCCCTTTGGTATCTTTCGTCCCTCTTTTATCCCTCTTAATAGACAAAATGCTTGTATCGTTGGTCATTCTTTCTTTTATGAAACAAAGCAGTACCACTTTCAGGTTGTTTTTTAGTTTTAATCGCGAATACTCGTGTCAAAAGAAGAAAAGTCAAATGTTTTTAATTAAACTTTTGCAAGATGGAAGAGCATTAGATTGTATGTACACCAAAAGATCTTTGGTATTTTTTAACCCTCACCCTAACTTAGGACTTCTGTATCAGTCTTAAACCACGGAGAACTGTCCACAATGAACATTCAGCTATATGGAAATGAAACCTGTAATAATTTGTTATAAAAAAAGTAATTAATTTCATAATGGGCAGAACACACCTTCAAAATGTATGCAAACTTTATGTGAACTTTCAAGGAACTGGATTGAAAAGTGTATAGGATATGTGTGGTTACACAAAATAAATCGGGGGCGGATCCAATCATTTTGAAAGGAGGGTTCCAAATACATGTCCCCATTCAACTGCATTGATCATTCAAAAAAAGGGGGGTCCAACCCCGGAATGTGTAAAGATTTATTGGCTCTGGGTTGAAAACTAGCAGGAGTTCCTAACAGTAACACGAAATATTTACTCACTGTTACTCACTCAAATGCCTCATATCATCGTTCTATAAGCTGGTTTTGGCACTTCTTGTTAAAGCTAAACATGAGATTCATCTCCAGAAAAATGAATTTTGTCAATGTGATATGTGTAGTGAAGAAAATGACTGCACGAAGTGGTTGATATTGTTTTTTAACTTAACAATGTGCAAGTTTTAGAACTTTTCTGCATGCGGAGATTGATAGTGGCTATTTAACCATATTATGGCTAAGATAATAATATTTAATGGCCTTTTAACCACTTATTGTATAAGTTATAGTTATCTATAATGTAGAACATTACTGTCTAAAGAGGTTGATAGTGTGACTTCTCTTCCAGATGTACATGTAACCTATAATTGCTAACATCCACTTTATTTGAACTTTGGTGGATAGTTGGTAATCGTACTTCATCACCAACAGGTCTTCATTGTAGCGAAAAATTCCCGCACTCGGAGGCATCCTTAAGCTGGCCCCTAAACAAATATATACTAGTTCAGTGATGAGGGCCCTCATGGGGTTTTTGATTATGTGATTACTTGGCCGTTTTTATAATGATTATTTGATTATTAAGCCAAATATTTCATGATTATTTGATTACCTAGGACTGTTTTTAGTTTATGATTATTTGATTACTAAAGATAAGCAAATATTTAATGATTATGTGATTATATTGGCAAAAAAATGGTGATTATGTGATTACTAGGACCCCCCCATGAGGGGCCTCAGTGATAATCAACGCCATACTTATTTCCAAATTAAAATTTCAAAAACTAAAATTAAAATAATACAAGACTAACAAAGGCCATGCAGAGGCTCCTGACTTGGGACAGGCGCAAAAATGCGGCGGGGTTAATTAAACATGTTTATGAGATCTCAACCCTCCCCCTATACCTCTAGCCAATGTAGAAAAGTAAACGCATAACAATACGCACATTTAAAGTTCAGTTCAAGAGAAGTCCGAGTCTGATGTCAGAAGATGTATAAACCAAAGAAAATAAACAAAATTACAATAATACATATATAACAACAGACTATACTAGCAGTTAACTGACATGCCAGCTCCAGACTTCAATTAAACTGATTGAAAGATTATGATTTCATCATATGAATATCAGGCACAATCCTTCCCGTTAGGGGTTTAGTATCTTACCATCCCTAAATTAGCCAAATGAATTTCCTACAGATAAATTGAATATACAAAAAAAAAGATATTTCAGTTTCTCACGGGAAACTGCACATAAACATTTCCGACAAAAGGGACTATTTTTATTCCATATTTTTAATTTTCCTTTTTCGATTGTGATGTTCCTCTTATCTCGTCTTATACAATGCTTATTTCCCCCAAACTCGATTGCTTTCAATGTCACGGTCGCTAGTGACGTTTTGGAATTTTAAGTAAACGTAATTTACGTAATACTGGTAAACTACAGTTTCAATGATTTCGTTTCCACAAGTAACTTATAACCTTTACCAAATTCTTTCATGGATACAAAGATTTGGTTAGAAAGTTCGACTTACTGTACCTGTATAATTTTAGTATATATATTTCAATAAATTTCAAAAAGACGGTACCTATTTTGTGTACTTAATTCCTCTGACATTTTTCATCCAAGATCTTTTAACTGCAAAGGAAATGTGTTCATCTATCAAATCTGCGAACCTCCCATTACAGATTTCTCATTGTATTTTCAAAATACATTATAAGACTATTAAATTTTTCAATTGTTTGATAATTATTATATACTACCAGGCCATTTGAGTCTTTGACCTATCTTTATAATAAAGAAATCAAATACTAATCGGAGCTTACAGCAGCCGAACATCATTAACTAATATGCAATTGATAAAGAAGATAATATGTCTGCCAATACAAGGACTGATGACAAAAACATATGTACAAAAGATGACGATAGGCTAACGAAGTAGTTTCTAAGCCCCCACAAACTGAGGCAAAATTCATCATTTCCTAAGTCTATTAAAATATTCAATTTTAAGCTGTTTTTCTTTCAAAAGGAAAATATATTTCTGATATAGTTTTAACTTCTGATAAGTCAGTATAGTAACTCCTTAAAATGAATGATCACTTGGTAAATTTCTTATAAAATCCATAATAGGCGAGTGATACGAGAGCCAAATTTACATTTTTAATGCACCTACCTAACACACGGCTAAATTATATATCACTGGAAAGCTAAGAATGTGTCCTTTCCAAATATCCCGGTCGTCAAAAGAAATTATGGTGCATTTTTTTTTAAATCGAGGTCAAAGGTCATGGGTGTAATTTCAATTCACGGATACTTCCAGTAGTAAAATCGAGTCAAAACAAATGCAAAAACGAAACAATTTTGTAGGAATGCTGTATTACTGTTGGAAAAATATAATTCTATCATAGTATTAATTAATTTTGGTTGATTTTAACGGTAACGCATGTTACGTAACGTTTTCTCCCGGAGTCTTTGAAAATCAATCATTAAGTCACACTAATGTTTCTGTAGTCGCCCTTGCATTATCTAAATCTGATAATACCCCCATATCATATGATTGCACGTATTTACAAACCGATATATCTGCAAATTTGATATAAATAACCCGAAGCAAAATATTTGATGCAAGGGAAAATATAGCATATGACGTATTTTTGATTGTTTAGAAAAGTCCCACGATGAGCTGTACATTAAAATTTAGGAAGCGTATGGTCTCCTGTTAGTTTGAAAGCCTGCCAACCGCTTCAAGATCAGACAACCATAGGGCAGATTTTTTTATTATTGTAGTGCAATATGTTGAGTCTGTATCATACCGCAATTTCATTTACATCACTAAATCAGATATGATAAGAGTACTAACTAACATTACTAGAATGAGTAAAGTGCTACTAGTATATTTATATGAACAAATTGACCAATTTTAATATAAAACATCACAAGGCAAATAAGATCACTCATTGTAAGTCAAACTGTGTTTGATTTTACTTTAGTCGGCCGCCGTGTATTTTTAGATATCTAATTAATCAAACAACACTTGACAAAGTAGTTTGTACTTTTTTTTAGATAACGCTAGTGATGACTTTCGGCTACTTTGGCACTTAGTATTACTTTTTTATATCTTGTTTCACCGCTTCAAACGAAGGACAAGGTTATCCTAATATTGAACCTTTCATTTGGCTTCCTTATATTAAAATCCCGTTAGCGTATAACCTAAATGATCGAAACGTCGAACCAATGGGATGTTGAACCATTTAGGCGTCGGAATATTGCGATATCGGCATATTATAGCTTCATTTTAACTTCTAATCTCATCGTTCTTATCGGTCAACATATCCATACACAGACAACTTCCTTGGCATGGACATATATTAGTACAACAGAGGTTTTGCTCAAAGCGGACACAAGATCTACTATATACAAATTGAATTAAAAATTGGGAATGGACAAGAGGGATTTGTCAAAGAGACACCAACCCGTTCAAAAAGCGGGCAACGGCCGAAGACCACCACAGGGTCATCAATGCAACAAGAAACTCCAAAACCCGGAGGGGTTCTTCAGCTGGCCCCTAAACAAAAATGTACTAGCTTGAAATGATAATGAACGTCATACTAAGCTTCGAAATATACTCAAGAAATTAAAATAAAAAATCATACAAAACTAAGAAAGGCCAGAGACTCCTGACTTGGGACAGGCGCAAAATTGCGGCGGGGTTAAACATGTTTTTTTGAAATCTCAACCCTCCCCCTATACTTATACCAATGTGTGAACAGATAAAATCTTGTAGAAAGTTGGATGACATCATACCGGACGGATGTTGCCTTTTAGCCAACCAATGTCATACGGAGAACTTTTATTGTGCCATCATCCAAAAGACATTCACAGAAATGTTTTTAAAGAAGGTGGAATAATTTCAATTGAATAATCCAGTGAAATGTTTTTAGATAATGGATATTCATCTGATTGGATTACAACTTTACCCTATATCTGCTTCCGTAAAATACTAGTAGCTGCAAAAAGTGCTTGCAACCAATTTCGCAGTCACTGCTCAGATCTTTAAATTTGACAGACTGTATATCACAGTCATTTTAAACGGGTAATTTTCCGTCATTTAATACGGAATAGGACAAAATTATAGAGCTACTGTATACAATATTGGACGTAGCTTGACCTTGTTGAGGCTGTATACATGTAACTATAAATTGACCATATATTTTTAGTTTTGTTGAAGCTGATAATATGTTGTGTAGTTTTCTCGGCGGCGATCCTCGGGCAGATATTAAGCCCGGTTAACTGTACAGGCACGTCATCTTTAATCGTCGAAATGTTAGTAAAAGCTGTTTTATGTTCAGAATTAAATAGCTCTTTACTTTCTGGTTTAAAATTTTGTAGCAAATATTTAGCGATGCAAGCTCGATGGTATAAAAATTTAATAGTAAAATTATCACGAGTTATTTTGTAAATCAGATCATTGTAGGAGATAATGTAGTAACACTCAATACAGCTTGAGTTTGCTCTTCAGAGGATACCTTAGTATGAAGTTGTGTAACTTGCTCATAGGCTTTATACATTTGCAAAATATACAACTTAAACAGACAAATAAGAATGAGTTTTAGATCTACTGCCCTCGTTGATATATGAGAAGAGACTGGTCGGTAGAATTGGTACATGTAGTACAAAGTCTTTGTACAGACAAAACAGAAGATGATAGGTTGTGCTTACTTTTGAAATATTTATAGCAACTCTTATGATATTTTGTATTTTCAAATGGGATGTTTTCATTTTTTTGTTCATATTAATCATGTTAATCGACCAGTCTTCTGTAAACTTCATCTTTTCGTTTTCCCACTGCGGCGATACAGCTGTATTTTCATTTAAGTGTTTAACTACATTGTTTCTATGTAGTGAATACATACATGACAGACTATGCATCTGTGTCAATCAATGGATAGTTTTTGCTTTTTAGCATAGGAAGGGTTTCATTGTGAACTGGACTGTGAAAATTTGACACGACTCGGAAGAGTTTCGACAATTTTCCGATACGATTCCTTATTTAGAAAGGGGTGAATTCTACAGAACTCAAAAACTATGTTTTACTTCGATTTGATCTTAATTTCGGACGATTTTATATCTATTTAAGCTACAATGAAGTTAAAGATGGAAATAGAACCGTTTAAATATGATTTATCGTACTCTAATAGCACTATTAAGTACACGGAAATCGACTAATATATTCAGTAAGAAAACGATAACGAAATAGATAAGGGATTCCGGAAACTATAGTGATTTTACCCAACATCATAAACTTACAGAAATTCGTGATTTTAAGAAATTTTAAGATAAAGTCTTGATCTTGAATGAAAAAACGATAACTGATGAGTAATTTGGTGTGTTCTAAAACGGATATAGTGCAAAAGCATTTAATACAAATTTAATTGTAGATCCGAAAAGGTCAGGATTATGAAAATTTTCGTACAAAATGTCAAATATTTAGAAGGAATGCAAAAGCATGCGGACTTACAGTTGTAAATATTGTTTTTCATTATTTTAAGAATCTAATTCACTTAATTATTCTGTCTAAAAGAAGAGATACAACTAATTTCCTTTGCTTGAAAAACATGTCATAATTTTATAATTTTCAGCTAATTTCTGAAATAAACGTCAATTTTACAAAAACTGCACCGTACGATTTTGTGACGACCGGGCAAAAATCAAAGTTAAATCATTATTCGTTCATTTAAAAAAGAAATTAGCCGTGTGTTAGGTGGGTGCATTAAAGTCCTTAACTAGACGTCTTTTTCAAATATTACACTCGCCTATAAGAGTTTCAGAGAGTTTAATGTTTAAAAACAAGACTAAAACTCTAAAAAAAAAAGGTTTACAAATTTCTTGTAGAATGGATTATATGTCTCTGGTGGTCGTTAAAGTTATTTGGTTATCCTCCTTTAGGATGTCCTGTTCTCAGTGCAATGATATATAGTTGACATGAATTGCATGTCCGGGGATACACGTACACATATTGTAATACATACTAGTAACATAAAACGGAAAATTGATACAAAGAAACAATATCATTTATCCTAAGAAGATAAGTAAACATTTCAGCTGGATGCAAGTCTTGCCGGATACAGCATAAGGATATACATGTATCTGGAGATACCATAGTGCACTATTTTCTTATTTAATATACAGACAAAACAATAAGAAATAATGGTATACAGACTGAAACAGGTATGCACAGTGTAATTTTAATTCTGAGAATTTCTTTGTAAAAAATGACATAAACAAAGAGCCTGATAAAGAAAGGACAGAAGTGCACCGTGACAATGTAATTTCTATAAAAAATAAAGATACACGGGGTATAACTACCGTTGTACTGCCCGACAAGTAGAACAAACTATTATATATTCAAAATACAGTGATGTGTCCATAAAAGGAGGACACACAGTAATACAAATCGGACATGGGGTAAAATTGTTTATCAGGTCAACATTTTAAATATCTGCCCTGAAATTTCAGACAACCCTTTGTTGGGTTGCTGCCCCCGTTTGAATTGCACGGTAATTTTAAGGAAATTTTGCCGTTTTTAGTTATTATCTTGAATATAATTATAGATAGAGATAAAACTGTAAACAGCAATAATTTTTAGCAAAGTAAGATCTACAAATTAGTCCTCATGACAAAAATGGTCAATTTACCCCGTCAGTTTTTAACAATTAATGATTTTCATAAATTTTATAAATTTTTGTAAATTTTTACAAAATATTTTCCACTGTTATTACTGAGCCAAGCTCATTATAGATAGAGATAATTGTAAACAGCAAGAATGTTCAGTAAAGTAAGATCTACAAGCACATCACCATCACCAAAACACAATTTTGTCATGAATCCATCTGTGTCCTTTGTTGACCAAGGTGAGCGACACATGCAGGCTCTTCAGAGCCTCTAGTAGTTTTTTTTTGCTTTATGACTTCTTACTCTTTAGTATCTGCAATCATGTCGGCAGGTGAAATCATTGGATATACATTTTGATCATGCTTTGCCTTTAATTTCAGTAATTGAATATACTAATTAAAAAGAAACGAGTATTCAGTGCAAATTAATGGAAGAAAAATATTCAAAATTTGTTAACGGGTGCCAAATTTGTTAACAGACGCATATGGTGGATCTGTCTCTTTTAAAAGTTTATATGTATATTACAATAAAAATTTGACTTTGTTAAAAAATTGACATTTAAGAAAAACGTCAATTTAGCACGGATAACAACAGACTTTTGGAACCTCTCGGTAATGTTCACTGCTTTACATTGCTTTGGGTTTTAGTCAGACCTTTTCGGTGTATGTTTACATCTATTTGTGTCCGATAAGTCCAGAAAACCCTGGCAAAGTTTCCAAAAAATAATGGTCAACTTAAATGTGAGCAAAACACGGTCTTTATATCAATCTGATTATATTTTTTCTGTATAAAGTATTGTTTTATAGCAGAAGTATGATTTATCATTGACATGTTATCGTTTTTTTTCCAGGATGATGTTTTTAAAATCAAATCGCCGGCTGCAGCACTTTCGAAAATCTTGCCAGTACGAGTTCAACATGTCCAATGTGACATGAAAAGCAAAAAGGTGATTTTCTATATTTTATTTCGTAATTTACAAATCTAACTCTGTTTTTTGCTTGTATATATTTTGCATGAAAGATTTGAAACGTTGACTTTCAAAAAGTATTGCCAAGGACATTGAGTTATCTCCCCTTCTGCACTATTTGTCATGAACATGCATCTATTTCATGTACAATGAAATTTGAATAAATCTTGTTGTCCAAACCATTGCCATTTTGGTAAATATTTTGTTTTTTTCAACCGTAACAATATTTGACAGGACGCGGGAAGTCTGTTATTTTCTCATTTGCAAAAAAAAATTTCTCCAACATCCCAAGTAAAAATGTACACGGGTCACACCAGTTGGGTGATACATTGAACATGTTGAACCTTAGGAAAATTTGCCTTATGCACCAAAAATGTATTTCAATTGTGCATATTAGACTAGTAACATATACATTTTATTTCACATGCACTGATGCTGCATAAATGATAATTAGCTTTAAAATGAATCATCCATCAATGAGATGATTAGCTATACACCTTATCGCTATTTGTCCGCCATTACTGGATATCACACAGGTTCCCGTAAAATTTTGACATCATAAAGCAAAATATCTGACCCCACAATGGAAAAGTGATTGTTGTATGCGTCAAAAGTTCAAGCGGCTGGGTCAGCCGGGATTAGCAATAAGGTGTTTAGCAGCACCTCAAAAAGGTAGGTTCTGTGAAAAAAAGAAAACAAAATTGTGACAAAATTTTGTGTATTAGGTATGACCTAATATTTTTCTGTCTATGAAGAAATAACATTAAAAAAGTAGTGCACAATGAATATACATGTAGAGAACTATTTAAAAGTGAACACATTTTGAGGTTAGTTCCAAATGACTTAAAAAGCATTACATTCATTCCAATTTGATTAAATTCTAATTCCATTTTTGCAGAGTAAATCATGAATAAGTATTGAAGTCATGAACAAAGTACCAAGTAAAATAAGTCAATTATCAAAATTGCCAACTCAAAAAAGCACTATATCCCTTTCAAATAAACAGGTTATGTTTCAGATTAATTTGTTAGTCACTTGTTACTTTTTTAGGATCAAGGATGATAGTTTTTGTCATAACAGTGCAGTCAGAGTTGTCACTAGACAACTTAATATTTCTGTACATGTATAAAGGATGTTAAAAATCAGTATTGGTTGACAAATGTGTGGTATTGCATAATTCTACTATTGTATTTTTAGGTAGAGTTGCTGAAAAGGTCAGAACATGAACAACTGCGAGAAATTTTTGCAAAGGTATTTATCATTTAAGTAATTGTAAATAGCTAACAATTCCATTCTTATTGCTTGCACATTGACCATGTGTTAGGCTGGAGTGGTCATACACAAAACTTTATGAAGTAAAAATATTAATGCTATAATTTTTGTAAATGTCAATGTTGTAAATACACAAAAAAACAAATTTTGGTTCACTTTTGTTTTCTTAAATTATTTTGCTAAATTATCTGTTTACAATATTGTTAATTTTATGGATTAAAAAACCAAAGAAACCGTATACAGACTACAGTAAAAAAATCAACAAGACATGATCAACTTGAAGATTGACAAAGTCATTATTGTCAGTCAGATTAGTTGTAACTAGGTATAGGAAGATGTGGTGTGAGTGTAATTTATAAAAGTAAACCATTATAGGTCAATGTACGGCCTTCAACACAGAGCCTTGGCTCACACCGAACAAAAAGCTATAAAGGGCCCCAAAATTACTAGTGTAAAACCATTCAAACGGAAAAAAAATACAACGGTCTAATCTTATCAATTTATCTATATATAAAAAATGAGAAATTAGAAATACCTATAAATTACATAAACAAGCAACAACTACTAGGCCTAAAATAAAATATTGTTTGTTTCCCCAATCCCGACCGACCCTGCAAAAACAGTGCTTCTCATAAAATTTTATTGTCAAATTTAAGTTAAATATTATTTTATTCATTTCCGATTTTCAGGCTTGCAGGATCGTCCAATGTTGTTCAAGCTTTTTGGAAAAAATAAAATTATTTCCATACCTTCCTACCCACACCTGGCTTGGCAGGGTCGGGATTGGGGAAACAAACAATATATTGATTTAGGCCCTATACATCAGATTCCTGACTTAGGACAGGTGCAAACATTTGCCGCGGAATTAAACGTTTTAAAGGTACCAAACCTTCTCCCATTTTTCCGAAACAATAGTATAACATCACAACATAGAAAAACACACGATAAAATATCAACAAGTTATTTTTTTGTAGCCTTTGATATTGATATTTGTATTTTTTCAGTATGCAAGTGGTACAACCAGTAGTGGAGAACAATTTATGACATACTCAGACTTAATACAGAAATATCTACAGCTTCTTGACATTAATAATTACGATGAATACACATTATCGTTGTTTGGTTCCAGTGTTGATACCAGTAGGGATAAGTATGTACAATGTATTCAGATATGACATTGTTGATATGCATATTATTTCTATTGGATTCTGTTCATGACAATGCAAGATTTTTATATCCTTTGTGTGTCTCAAAAGTCTGTGTATCTCTGATGACATCTTATCAGAGTTATTGCCCCTCAATGAATATTTTTGACATTTAATGTCGGGAGAAGGGTTTTTAGGAAACACATATGGATCATTTGAAAAGCTTACATTATTTACATATTAAATGTACAATGTATATGAAAAGTTTTTAACTTGTTGAAAGAGTTCATACATGTACCATTGTGTTTTTGATCAATAACATTGTATTTTAAGAATAATTATTCATGTGCATAGTTTAGAGGTTGCCTCTTTTAATTATTATTCTGTCAATTTTTGAGAGGTAGTTTCATTGTGAGTTCTTTATGCTTTCCTTTTGTGACTTACTGACATTTTTGGATAGTAAAATTTGTTTATTTTTTTTACGGTTGTATTTGGGTATCAAGTCATTGTCATCCGAAGACGTTTGGTTTCCAAACTATAACTTTAGTATATATGTAAATTGAAATCTATGAAATTTAAACACAAAGTTTATAACCACAAAAGGGAGGTTGGGATTGATTTTGGGGGTTTTGGAATTAGGGGCCAAAAAGAGGCTCAAATATCTCCAAATTCAAGTCCTTAGATTTTTTATAAAAAATTATATGTTGTTGATACATAAATTTCTGTTTTGATGATGTAAAATAATTTAAACATGGCTTTTTAAATTTTCCATTTCCATCTTTTCAGCATGATCTCCTATACTGAGTTCCAGGCATTTGAAGCACTGCTCTGTTTACCTGATGCCATGTATGCTCTAGCCTTCCAGATCTTTGACAGGAATGGTAATGGCTATATAACTGGAGGTAGGTATTGCTGTGTTAGGTTTTAGTGTTGTAGCACTACTGTACTTGAGCAAGAACTTGTTGGTTATTTTCTGCATATTGATAGTTAAAGTGCCTGCAGTGAGATTTTAGATTTCAGTGAAACTGATTCCTGTATAACTGGTAAATTTTTAAGCCAGGGATTTTGCTCTTCAACTCAGGGCTCACACTACTTCAGAATTATAGGGAGAAGTGACTTCTCTTTTTGAAACTGATAGGGAGAAGTGGTGAGATTTGAAAGAGAAGTGCTCACTCGTGCGGTGCACTACAATGTTTGGATTTTACAATAGTATAAAGGGCCATATGTAAATAATGGTCTTTTTATATTGTTCAATTCATATCTGAGTAAAAAAATACAATTAAAGTAACATTTGAAATTAAAAGTTGTTTAAGTTTTACTAAGGTTTTTGTGAGAAACTACCAACTAAATATCTAGCACTAAAAAAAAAAAAATTATTTTAAAAAATGTAAAGAAATTATAATATATCAATTACAATTTAATTAAAAATTATCTTGTGTATGAAATTCAGTGTTTCTCATAAAAAAATATAAAAGTTATTAAGCTGGGCCATAATATATTGATATTAGTATAATAGTCTCAGAGTTAAGCAACTTTAATCAATAGTTTGAAACAATCCATAAAAAATATAGGGAATGATATACACCAATCAATTAGATGTAACCAAAAGTCTCTTAATGTGTGTGGAATGCGTAATTTTTCCCTTTGGGATTAATATTCTTCTGTCAGCTGTTCCATCCGTGCGTCCGTAGTAATTATTGTAAAAGTACGGATTTCGGTCATAGCTGGTCCGGATCAGATCCGTAGTTTAGAAATCGGCCAATGGCGGACGAATGCAAGAAAATTTACAAAAATAAACGATGTGTGACAAGTTATTTGGAAAAGAACATGACGTTTTTAATGCAATAAATGGATTAAACATTTACTGGAGGCAACTTTTATCACGATTAAATGAAGTAACAAACTTATTTTGCCGCCGAAATTGAGGTTGATGTACGTTTCGAGTAACAAGCACCGGAACTTGCGAAAATGCATGAAGTGATAAAAAGTTGTATATTTTATCAAATAACCTGCTACACACTGCGAAGACAATGCTTCAACCTCTTTTCTAAAGATAATGAATCGTTTATGTCTGAATTTCTTTAATTATCAATAAAAAATTGATGTTTCATCAACTTGGTAAAAATTGAAAATGTCCGATGACGGAAGCGACTGAAAGCGAGTATGGTCAAGAACAGGGCAACTTGATTTCGCTTTTGGGGGTCGGGGAAAGCGAAGTGACGGTCGGGAAGGCGACTTCTTCGCCCAAGTCGCTTGGTAGCGTGATCCCTGCAACTTACAAATATCTTCATAAAATTGTTTTCATGGAACCAAAAATTGTGTTTATAAGTTTGGCTGTTGTTGTAGAAATCTTTTTACAACCTGGATATCCAAACAGCTGTATCTAAATTTTTATTGTGATATTGTTTATAAAGCCCATAAAATTAGATACATGGGAGAGATTGCGTCGTATCGGTGCCAATGAAACATTTCTCCATCCAGTAAAGTATATTTCACCACTTCTTTTACAGATTAATTCAAAGAAAAGCTTAAATATGTAATCTTGAAGTTATAAAGGGAGATAAGATCAATATTTTCAATTTCAAAAGATCAATAATTTTAGATTATCTCCCATGGAAACTTATTATAGTTGCACATATGTTTAAAGAATATATTCTAAGACGTAGATACAATGTACTAATATTTGTTATTGTTACCATTACCTATAATTAATTTAAGAATTAATATTTTTCAGATGAATTTCAAGATATTATTAACCACACAACCTTGAATCGTGAAATTCCTTTTGATTTTAATTGTGATTTTATAAAGCTACACTTTGGAAAAGATAAGGACAGGAAAGTAACATACAGTGAATTTACACAGTTAATACATGTAAGTTAATTTCGTATGTTGATATGATATGCCTCCAATTGCATTTGGAACAGACTTAAATTTTTGTCTCTTTTTGATGATTTTCAAATTTGCTAGACAGCAACAGTTTCTGCAGTGATGTCAACAATGTTTACAGGTTTAATATCACCAAATCATAGTAAGTAAAATCTGGTTGCATACAAAAAAAAGGTTGAAAAATAAATATTCCTTTGAAATTGACAGTTGTAGAAAATTAATCCTACATTTCATTTCAGTAAACAACATCTGTGTCATAGACATATATCTTGGCTGTTTCAAAGCACCATTAGTATTTTATTTGGTGTTTCGAATATTTTGGATATTTGAGGTTAAATGGTTTCTAAAGCTTGTACTGAGGAAGAAAAAGGGTGAACATTTGATTGTTTAACTTCCAGTGATGGTAATTTTCTAATGTGCAATGAAACAGTATGTGAAATTTTGTCTATAGTACTGGACAGGAGAAAATTTTTCTCATGCAAAGTATTTCTTTGAAACAAGGATGAATTCTGCACATTTTTTTGAAAAGTAAAAATGTAACAAAGACTAGTAGAAGAAAATCAATGGTGGTATTACACCTACATCAACCATATGTGTTACAGTTTTATTAACATTTGCACCAAAATGTTGATGTGGAAAAAATATCTTTTTTGAAGATGATCAGGCCTTTTCTTGTATCTTAATTTTGGCAAACAAAAAAATATTATAGAAAATGGCCATTTCAAGTCAAATAAGTCAATTTGAAGATGTTTTTTAATGACTCAGTGCCATAAAAATAGACATATTGAATTGTTTTATATTGTTATATCAGGGCCTTTTATATCTGACTGCGGTATGGGCTTTGCTCATTGTTTAAGACCGTACTGTGACCTATATTTGTTAATGTCTGTGTCATTTTGGTCTATTGTGGAAAGTTGTCTCATTGGCAATCATACCACATCTTCTTTTCTTATATATATGTTTTAAAGTGCACATGTTAAATTATTTTCATTTATTTATATATGTTTATAATGGAAGAACTCATTTTCTTGATTTCAGGATTTCCACGAAGAACATGCACTCCAGGCATTTCGAAAATTTGACAAAAAAAATACTGGTAGCATAAGTGCCAAAGATTTTGAATATTTGATGGTTACATTGAAGAGTTTTTTGTTGTCTGAATTTGTTCAAGACAACCTTATTACAGTAAGTTTTAAATTGACTCATTTAAGAAAGTCACTGTGTATTATTTTTATGCCCAAGCCATAGCAGAGGAGGCATATAGTTTTACCCTTGTCTGTCTGTATGTCTGTACGTCCCAAAGTTATTTTTCCCTATTCTAATTTTAGTTTGCCTCAACCAATTGCTTTGGAAAATAAACACAAAACTTATTTCCACAAATCTCAGATCAAGTACAAATTTGTATAGGGTCAAGTTTACAGTTCTTTAGTTGTGTCCCTTTATAACATTAAATATAAAATACAAGCGTGGGCATCATCTTTGTCCTATGAAGACATTTGCAAATTTTCTTTCTTTACCTCACATTTAGTTATCTTATGGGGCAATATGTATGTTCATCAATATGCCATTTCTTAATTGTTTTCTTAAAGATCGTATAAGGCGTATTATGATACATGTTTTGTCTATACTGTAACAGGCTTTTTAAATTATTGTCAATACTGACCTCAAATGCTATATATAAACATTCAAAAAAGATTCTTGTCAAAAAAGATGTCCATTGACCATTTGCACATAAAAATAAATGCTTGAGTGTGTTGGGTAAAATCATATGTCATGTATGTCTCAGAAAAAAATATTTCACTGCTGCAGACTTCTTTTACAGTACGAAACTGTTTAGCAGCAGTTAGTCATAACTATCCACATTTTATACTTGGTTGTCTTGTTTAATTTTGACAACTGGATTTTTTTTCTCTCAAATCTCTTCTACTTTTTCAGAGCATATTGATAAAGATAATTAATTATTTGTCTTTTATAATTATTAATAGGTAACTGTTGGAGGGGGAGGACACCGACACGTCAGCTATGCCTATTTTTCAGCTTTTGTCTCATTGCTAAATAATATGGAATTGGTAAAGAAGTTGTACCTTGCCATAACTAGAGGGAACAGAAATGTTGAGGTCACAAAAGGTATTTTTGTTTAAGCTAGATTGGTCATCAAGGCACTTTTTCATTAATGCATTACAGCAAAATGCCTCGAATGTGTGGGTAAAAGATATATGTTTGGTTAGCTTGCTTGAAAGCTAACCGTGCAGTCATTATCAAGTTAGGTATAATACTCTCCTTCAAAAGTAGACAAGCCCGCTAGATAACCAATCTATCTGTCTGTAGGACTAGACTACTCCGAAAGGAGGGTAGTATACCTAGCCTGATAATGAGTTTACAGAACTAACAAGCAAGCTAACCATTTGTATTACCTTTACCTACTCACTCAAGGCATTTTTCTGTAGAATGAAAATATAGATAGGTTTATATGTTATTGGGAAACAATCCATTCAACATACCGTATACGGCCGTGTATTGTCCGCATTTGTGTATAGTCCGCACCCCCTCTTCATCCCCAAATATCGAGGAAAAAGTCTAGTTCGCTTGTATAGTCCGCGGCAGCTTTTGACAAGATCGGGTCCGCGAACAATGACGTAAAATGCCGAATTTGCGGTATTTTTTTTATTTTTTTTTTGCCGAGATCGGCAATATAGTAAGTATTGTTGTTGAAAAGATAGATAGTCAGTTAAAACTTATGATAAGTTTTTTAATGGTATCTTTAAAGATATATTTTTAATCTTTGTTAAAGACCGGCAATACAGTAATTATTGCTGTTAAAAGATCGATGATCAATATAAAATTATGATCAGTTTGTAAAAGAAGACTTAAAAGATATGTATTTTATCTATTTTAAAAGTTTTCAAAAGATTCTGTTTAATTGCTTAATTAAATCGTCTTTCAGACTATCATTCTTTACATATTAATTTAAAGTCCCAAACAATGAAAGTAAGAACTGTATTCATGTAATAAATGTTAATTAATTCAATCATGTACATTTAACTATCGGCTTATCACTTTTTATATCATTGAAAGTGGTAGCTTGCCCAAGCCAATAAACTGTTTAAAATTCTAAAAATAAATATTTGGTATGCTATTAAACAAAAGATGTTCGATGTTTAAAAATTGATTAGAACTCATTAAAATGTTACAACTCTTTAATCTTATCATTTCTTTTATTGATTTGAAGAACTGCCTCAGGTTATTGAATTACATTCATCACTTGTCAAAAGTTGACATGGTTAATTAATTGCTTTACACACAAACCCGTAAACTCATTCATGTAAGACGATACACCTGCACAATGTGACCTTTCACCTGGAAATATAGTTTCGTATACAAAATTCCACTTCTTTCAGGTTTACACTTTCAGTATTAATGGTTACGATTTACAATTAAAAAATGTTAGGTCTTGATTTATTTACGTCGATAACTTAAGAGTTAAACACAAATAGTCGGAATACGAAAATTTTTGATACTTAAATCACACATTTTCAAAATGGCGGATCGTGGTTTACTTGTTCTGTACACACGCGAATAACATTAAACAAAATCGATCTTGGGAAGATTTCACTAGGTTTCAACTTGACTATTATGGTTTTACCATTGAAGGGTTCATCTTTCATTGATATTCAGGATTCAGGTACACTGTTAAGATGCAATGACACAAATTTGACCAAATCCGAAACAAAGCGGACATTCGATCAAAGGCTGATTTTTATGCAAATTACTAAGTCAACACTGTTGGATTGTTTATTTTATTTAAAAAAAATAACAAAGAGTAGTCAAGAATACAGTTAGATTGTTTATTTTATTTCTAAATAATACAAAGAGTCGTCAAGAATACATTATAACATTGACAACACATGATGTTTCTGTTTACTTGGCCAAACCTCGTTCAACATCGTATCCCAACTCTGGAAAAAAATGTCATGAAATCCTATAGTACTGCATAGTCCGCAACCCTTCCATCAATTTCATTCCCAGGGTAAAAAACCGCGGACTATACACGCCTTTCTACGGTAGACCTTCAACAGCAAAAATTATCAGCAAAGTAAGACCTAAAAATAGGTCTATACGACTGAAATTGTCAATTGATAGTTAATTTTACCCAATTATTTAGTTTTTCAAACAGCCAAAAAGTTTAGCAAAGACAGACTTACATACAGGTCAACTTGATTGAAATCTTTTAATAGATGGAGAGAATTTTAAATAACATGTTTAAAGTTTGCTATGGGATGTTGATTTTACTCATTGTTGAGAGCTGTACATTGACCTATCTATTAGTATGCACCTCATTTGATCTCTGGTTGATTTTGCTCATTGTTGAGAGCTGTACATTGACCTATCTATTAGTATGCACCTCATTTGATCTCTGGTTGATTTTGCTCATTGTTGAGAGCTGTACATTGACCTATCTATTAGTATGCACCTCATTTGATCTCTGGTTGATTTTGCTCATTGTTGAGAGCTGTACATTGACCTATCTATTAGTATGCACCTCATTTGATCTCTGGTTTATTTTGCTCATTGTTGAGAGCTGTACATTGACCTATCTATTAGTATGCACCTCATTTGATCTCTGGTTGATTTTTGTCTCATTGTCAATCATACCACTCCTCCTTATTCATATTTTATTATAATGGCATTTGAACTGTCAGATTAGAGGCAATTTTTATACGCTTGGGGATATCCTCAAGAATTTTTTTCTGAAGGGTCATTTTACCGACTTTTGTTCTCATACCTTCTAATTATACCCCACGCAACGAAGTTGCGGAGGGTATAATGTTTTTGACCCGTCCGTCAGTCCTGTTTCTTGTCATCCCAACTCCTCTCAAACCACACAACAGAATTTCACGAAACCTTTTCAGATAATAAGGACATACTATGTAGTTGTGCATATCGACAGGAAATTGTGATTCAATTTTTTTTCTAGGAGTTACGCCCCTTTGAACTTGTTTACTTTAATGTACTACTGCAACAGTTTGTCATCGCAACTCCTCTCAAACCACACAACAGAATTTCACGAAACCTTTTCAGATAATAAGGATATACTATGTAGTTGTGCATATCGACGGGAAATTGCGATTCAATTTTTTTTCTAGGAGTTGCGCCCCTTTGAACTTATTTACTTCAATGAACTACTGCAACAGTTTGTCATCACAACTCCTCTGAAACTACATAACAGAATTTCATGAAACCTTTTCAGATAATAAGGACATACTATGTAGATGTGCATATCGACAGGAAATCACGATTCAATTTTTTTTCTAGGAGTTACACCTCTTTGAACTTATTTTCTTTAAGGTACTACTTCAACAGCTTGTCATCTCAACTCCTCTGAAACCACACAACAGAATTTCATGAAACTTTGTAGATAATAAGGACATACTATGTAGATGTGCAAATCAACAGGAAATTACGATTCAATTTTTTTTCTAGGAGTTATGCCCTTTTGAACTTATTTGCTTCAATGTACTTCTGCAACAGTTTGTCATCTCAACTCCTCTGAAAACACACAACAGAATTTCATGAAATTTTGTAGATAATAAGGACATACTATGTAGATGTGTATATTGACAGGAAATTATTATTCAGTATTTTTTCTTATACAATTTTTTTTTCTTATATTTATTTAATTTCTCCAATGACAATGTGGGGACGTGGGGTATGTGAGCGTGCTCACTAAGGTTCTTTAATTTCCATCTTATTTATTCATCAATTTCAATATATGTAAACAAGGGGCACCTGGTGCAGCTGTTTATTCATGACAAATTTAAATAGAATTGAAGGTTAAAAAAGATAACAAATTGGAATAATTCCCGTTTTGTATCTGCCCTTTATTTTTTCAGAGGAAATGTTGTACCAAGCTCAAGAGTTTGCACAGATTACGCCATTAGAAATAGATATTTTATGCCAACTTGTTGGTATACAACACCAAACTGGGTATGTTTCCACTTTTTTTTTTAACATTATGTATTTGCATTTCCTAATAATTTTTATATAAACTGAACATCTATAAACATAAGTTTGATACAAAGCTTGTACATCTCAAACCTATTAAAGCTGAAATGGGATGAAATATTTCAAACGTCTTTTATTTATTTTTATATTTGGAAAGAAACTTTCTTTTAAAACTAAAACATTTTTCATTGAAGGTCCTTTATAGCCCAAATCATTGTCATATCAAAAATGATTTTTGTTATCTCAATATTATTGAGGCAGTATATTGTTGTGAAGTCATCCAATAATGATTAGTTTAACTGTGCCTTGAAATGTCCATCTTTTTTTTGTATTGTTTAAACAGAGTTTGCAAAAAGTGGTGGTCCTCAGGATTTAACCACCAAAATTGTGCATAGGACTGACACAATTTTAGTATTTTTCAATAGAAAAAATAGTGAGGACCAGCCGATTTTCTTCAAGGACCACCAGGGAAAAAAAGATTTTGCAAACTCTGGTTAAAATATAGAGTCCAACCACCACTCCAAGGTGTGCCACAAACAAGGTTGGATTTTCTAGACACTAACTTGGCAATGTTGCAGATTATAGGCTTGGTTACAATTTTTTGGGAGAAAAAAATCAGATGTGGGGTATATGTCAAAAGAGAAAGAGAGAAACCCAACAACACAAACATACAAAAAAGAAATTCTTCCCCATCTTTATTACTGCATAGAATTAAATTATTATCCTTTGTATGACATAAATCAGGCCGTTGGTTTTCCCTTTTGAAATATTTCATATTTTTTCATACAACAGCTTACTATACTGTATTGGTTTTGTTCATTTTTAAAGTCCATACAGTGCCATATAGCATGCATAGTTGTTAAAAGATATAGGAAGATGTGGTATGAGTGCCAATGAGACAACTCTCCATCCAAGTAACAATTTATAAAAGTAAACCATTATAGGTCAAAGTACGGCTTCCAACACAGTTCCTTGGCTCACACCGTACAGCAAGCTATAAAGGGCCCCAAAAATTACTAGTGTAAAACTTGGGTCTCTGGTGGGTAGTTGTCTCATTAACATTCATATCACATCTAATTATTTTTATATGCAAATAAAGTGTAGCTCTTATATATGATCATTGGAATAGCTATAACTGGCCAAATGATTATTTAATTATACAGGAAGAAAACTGTGCACTACAACTGAAAATAGTTCCTGGGTCTTCTGCAGTTAAGGACTACTACTAATCATTAAGATTTTAATAATGCAATTCCAGAAGGAAATCTTCAATACTAATTAGGTAGTGCATAGTTTCAACTTGTATAATATGACTGTGTTACTTTGTAAGGATATAGGTAAAATGTATATTTTTTAACATATCTCACTGGTAATATCACTTATTGGATAGATTTGACTATTTACATGTGCAGGAGTTTTCATTTATTACTGCATGCACATAGCTCTTGCACAAGTTTTGTAAGAACTTTGATAATTATGCCCCACCTACATTAGTAGAGAAGGATTATGTTTTTTCGGTTTGTGCATCCATTCCTTTGTAAATCCATCCATCTGTCCATCTATCTTGCTTCAGGTTTAAGTTTTTAGTCAAGGTAGTTTTTGATGAAGTTGAAGTCCAATGAACTTGAAAATTAGTTTGAAAAATGTTTCCTATGGTATGATCTTTCTAATTTTAATGCCAAATTAGAGTTTTCTACCCCAATTTCACTGTCCTCTGAACATAGAAAATAATAGTAAATGTCGGGCATTCGTTTACTATGAACACATTCTTGTTTGTGTGTGTGATGTATAAATTCACAATGAAGTCGCATAAGTTTTGGTGATATTGAGGACATTGAATCCAAGAATTAAAATGAATGTGACAAGTTGTAAAATTAGGTTTAACAGCTGCTTTAATTCAAAAGTAGCAAGTCAGAAAGTCTAAATTCAGAAATTATTGCAATGTTTTTATTATTGAAAAAAATGTGACAGGGTTATAATCGTTATAATTGAAACTCGCATTTTGAAATTTTTTATATGATTTAAACAGGTTTTTTCTCAATATCACAAAAGTTAAAATTACATTTTAGTCTAAAATGACAAAATTGCAATAAAAAATGCTCACTACATTTGTATAATCACTGAGTTTACAGTATATAATTGTTTCCATGAGGATTATTTATAAGAAATTTTCCCGAAATTTTTTAGCCAGTATATGAGGACATTTATTCAGAATATCATTTGAAGTTATAAACAATACCTCTTTCCCTATTTCTGTTTATATTAAAATTAGATTGACCTGGGCAAACCTTCAAAAAACGTATTCATAACTGAAAGTAAAAAAAGGTGTGCTTAAAATACAAAATCCTAATTTACACAACCACAAGGCCTAAGCTCATATGATCTCTATGTCGAAAGAGGTTAATGAATGCTAAATAGAGATCGATCTGCTACAGTAATTGATTATAATTTCTTGTTTTAGTGTTTTATTTGTTCATCCAAATCCCTCTCAAAATCATGCTTTGATTTATTGGCAGTGGAAGTGATGGTGCTTTGAATCATTTCAGTTCTTACAGGGGCTCAAAAGGGACTAAATTTAAAAATATGGGATTGAGACCAAACTCCAACTATTTATATTTCTTTAACATCAAGTTTTATTCATTCCAATGCTAAAAAGTTATGTTTTATCTTTTGTAGTCGAATAAATTTTGAAGATTTAGAGGTAATTTCACCAATAGAAGGTCGAGAGACTCCATTTACACTACAGATGCAGATTGCTGAGGTAAGTTACACGTTAAAGTTCATTATTAGGTCTTTCCACTATTATGTGGAAAGACCTATTTTTTTTCCTCTTCATGCCCTGTTATGTGGTTTCACAAGACATTGCTTACATTTTTTTGCATATGATAACAAACAGTTATTGCGCTGTTTAGTCAAAAAATTTTATTGTAAGAGTTATCTCCCCAAACACTTTTCTTTGTAGTGAGGTCTCTGTTGTTACAGCAATAAAAGCGACAGATTTATTTTAACTAATTGCTTGCTATATTCTCAGCATTTTATGTAAAATTTTGATGGAATCAATATGAAGACTCCATATGAGAATTATTTCTCCTAATGCATTTGAAATAAGTGATATGCATTTGTAACTGGTAAACCATAAGTGATAGAGACCTAGGGTCTGTTGATTTGAGCTCCTTGGTCAAACAAATAGAAAACTAGGTCAAGGTCAAAGGTTAAGGTCAAATTTTTTAGTTTTCCTTGTTTCTTGATCTCCTCTATCACTTTTAAAGATATATAGGCAAGAACTGGTGCAAAATGTTTGCCTATTAGACTGTAACAATCCAATGCCATCTTATAAGAGTTATATGACCATAAATATTTCAATTTAGTGTTAATTGATTATTACTCGAACTTACCCATTGTGTTTTTTGAAAACTAGATTGACCTTGAATCAACTGGATTTGACTAGCTATTTTTGCACTTATTTCATGGATAAGTAGCTAGAAACTTTATATTTTTTTTAAATATGCATACATAAACCTATCATTTGAGACCTTTAGTTAATTTCAATAAACCAGAAGTACCTAATACCTCCCTTTTTAAAGGCAAAAGTATACAGAAACCATATATTTTTTGGAATCAGTGTATATAGAGCTATCATGTCAGACCACAAGTGACATTTTTCAAACTGGAAGTTGACAAGTATCTCACTTACTTCAGTCAAAAATATATAGAAACATTTATTTATTGAATCAATATGAAGAAACCCATACTTGGATGCCAAATAACTTTGAGTAAACCGAAAATAGCTTCTCATCAATAATTTATGAAATTGATGTGGAAAGACCTTCTGAAAAATTGGTTTTTAATTTTTTATAAGCATTGTTTCAATGAATATCAAAGTATTGCTTTGTTTTCTATCAAAAAAGTTATTACTGTAACTGTGGATTCAAGCCTATAATCCTACAGAAAATTTATACTTTGTTGAACTTTTAAACATTAATTTTACCTAAAACCATGAAATCCATACCAGTTAATGTGTATATCCTTGGGCTTTGCTTTTTTAACGAATATTTTTTTATTCAAGATGCAATATTATAGTAGTTTCTCAATTCCATTCATATGTTGAAAAGTTCTTTTCAATTTCTGGATGTACCATACAGCTTCAGCATTTTTTTCTGAATTGGTTGGCTACCAAAATCCTTTTATCAGCCCATTAAATTCTATTTGGAATTTTATTCTCAATGACTACACCTGGAAACCGCTCATTTTACCACTTCAGCACCATTCCCTTCAACTGAAGCAGGAAAGAATTATAAAGAAGATATATTTTACTTTCAGAAACTATTTAAATTTTATAATATCTAAATCTTAATAAAGTTATTGCTGCATATGGCAGCATATCTACTGTTCTTGTATTTTGTTTTTTGTCTACAGGAAAAACTACGGTTTGAACAAGGAACAGAAAGAACTCCACTATTGAGTGTTTTGGAATCTGGGTACAGATTTTTTCTTGGCTCTATAGCTGGAGGTCAGTTTTCTGTATATTAATATATGATATTGAGTTTACATTCAGTAATAGATCACTCTGACCCTGATTAATTGCCTGTTGGTATTACATTTTTTCTACATTGGCTAGAGGTATAAGGGAAGGGTTGAAATCTTGAGAAAAAAAAAGATGTTTAACCAAGCTTAATTTTTGTGCCTGTCCCAAGTCAGGATCCTCTGACCTTTTTTAGTCTTGTATGATTTTTTATTTTAATTCTTTTATATTTTTCCGAGTTTATTATGATCATTATCACTGAACTAGTACTCTTTTTTGTTAAGGGGCCAGCTGAAGCATGCATTGGGGTGTGGGATTTTCTGGCAGTATTGAAGACCCATTAGTGGCCTTCGGTTGTGTTGTTGTCTCTTTGACACATTCCCAATTTCCAATATCAATTTTAGTGTATGAAATTATGTACATTTTTTATCTTCAGCTACTGGTGCTACTGCTGTGTATCCAATTGATCTTGTCAAAACCAGACTTCAGAATCAGAGATCAGCAATGGTGGGAGAATTAATGTACAAAAATAGCTGGGATTGTTTTAATAAAGTGTTACGACATGAAGGTGCTAGAGGTCTTTACCGTGGCCTGGGACCACAACTAGTAGGAGTATGTCCCGAAAAGGCTATTAAACTGACTGTAAGTAAATATAAACATATTACACTATGGATTCATTTATATAGATAGGAAGCTTTTTTTTTGGTTTGGTTAAAAGTAACTGTTTTGAGGGTACTCAATTTTAAGGTATATTCATTTGCTCTATCAAAGAAACTATAAATTTACAGAAAACTGAAATTACTTGAAGCATATACTGCTAATATTATTATTATCACTTTTTTTCGTAATCAGTAGGGCAAATCTTATTTCTCATATTTCTTACACAAAAACCATGTGTTCTGGTAGTTAGAAACATTAATCTTTTCATTGTTTTGTAAGTGAATTATTTATTGTTATTTTTAATATTTATTTAAATATTTTGAGACTAGTAAAGAATGATTGTACATTTTGATTTGATTTTAGATGAATGATTTTATGAGAGACCAGTTGATGAATAAGGATGGTTCTCTGCCTCTTTGGGCTGAAATGGTTGCTGGTGGAACGGTTAGTATATTTCTTTTTTTATGGCCCTGCAACGAAGTTGTCGGTGCCATATAGTTTTACCCTTGTCCTAAATTCCGAAATTCCGTAATTCTGTCATTCTGTCATTCCGCAACAAACCATTATACAGTTTTTTTCTAAGCGCCTTCAGATATTGGGCTAATTTTTGGTATTTAAGTTGACCATGATGAGTTACAGATCAAGTTTAAGTTTCGTTTCGCTCCACTAATTTTTGCCGAAATTACAAACTTTGGACTTTTAGAAATTGTTGAAAATCATAGTTATACGGATATTTTTTCTATAATCCTCCAGATTTTGAGCTGATTTTTTATATGTGAGACAACCATCATATCATGTTTGTGTCCACATGTGTTATTGAAATTGTAGATTTTTCAACTTTTTGGGACGGGGCCATTCGTGTCGCTTTGACAAATCTAGTTCTGTCCTCAATTAGCTGTGCATTGTAGATCTTACATCTATAAACAAATGTGTAGTCCATCAACCGTATATCTCTTTGCCAAATGACTATGTGAGCTTGAAAATTGAGACTACTAAAATTGTCATTTAAATCCTTAATGGAGTTATTGTCTTAAAGATGATTTGTATTCGTTTTATCCATGATATGTAGAGAGAAATTGTTTAATTAGCAAAGGTTAAGCTTAATTAGAATCTACAGTTAACATGGCCATGATCCCTTACAGTAGTTATTTGAATTGAAAGATGGTTTTTACTAAAAAAAATTAAGGTTACTAATTTTTTGAAGGTACAAAAAATTTGGAAAATATTTTTAAAAAAATTTCATTACAAATTTTATTCAATACTTTTAGTTGTTACTTTATGATATGGTACACAAATCAACCAAAAAAAAATCAATTTGTTTTGGCCCTTGATGACTTTTAAAATGTTTGTATAATTGAAAAAGCTCCTAATTATCTCCCTTTGGTGAAAAAAATGTCATTTTTTTTAGCTCACCTGGCCCATTGTGCCAAGTGAGCTTTTCTCATCACTTGGCGCCCACCGTCGTCCTCGTCGTCCTGCATGTTCGTCCTGTGTCGTCGTCTGTAGTCGTTAACTTTTACAAAAATCTTCTCCTCTGAAACTGCTGAACCAAATATAACCAAACTTGGCCACAATCATCATTGGGGTATCTAGTTTAGTAAATGGGTTTTGTGACCCAGCCAACCGACCAAGATGGCCGCCATGGCTAAAAATAGAACATAGGGGGAAAATGTAGATTTTGGCTTATAACTCTAAAACCAAAGCATTTAGAGCAAATCTGACAGGGATAAATTGTTTATCAGGTCAAGATCTATCTGCCCTGAAATTTTCAGACAAAACAGACACCCTGTTGTTGGGTTGCTGCCCCAGAATTAGTAATTTTAAGGAAATTTTGCAGTTTTTGGTTATTATCTTGAATATTATAATAGATAGAGATAAACTGTAAACAGCAATAATGTTCAGCAAAGTAAGATCTACAAATAAGTCACTTGAGCAAAATTGTCAAGTTACCCCTTAAGGAGTTATTTCCCTTTATAGTCATTTTTTAACAATTTTCATAAATTTTTGTAAATTTTTGAAAATTTGTAGAATATATTTTCCACTGTAATTACTGGGCCAAGTTCATTATAGATAGAGGTAACTGTAGCAAGAAGAATGTCCAGTAAAGTAAGATCTACAAACACATCATGATCACCAAAACACAATTTTGTCATGAATTTATCTGTGTCCATTGTTTAATATGCACATAGACCAAGGTGAGCGACACAGGCTCTTGAGAGCATCTAGTTTTATTTTATTTTTCTATTAGGTATAGGATAAAGTTTATTTATAGAAAAAAAAATCCTATATTTAAAAAAAAAAATGATGTCAAATTCTCAGCAAAATAAGATTACATATAAGTCAAAATGACGGTAATTGTCAACTGGCTCCATACATTGATTATTTCCTGAAGCACTGATTTTTACCCATGTTTTTTTTTTTAACTTTTATAAGAATTGTAGTGAAAATAAAGGAGGTTTAAAGGCAAAAAATGTCAGTAAAATAAGATAAAATGTATTTATTGCCCATTTAGCAATGATCTTTTTTTACAAAACCAGTAATTTTCAAAAACTTGGAACTTACTGGTTAGATATCAGTGATATTGTTTGCCTCAAATTACAGCCGAATTCGGCCTTTTCCCCTAGAGAAAATTCCCAATTACTGAAAAAAATGGCTTAAAATTCCTCCCTAAAAGTTTTACATTTTCCCAAAACAGTGATGGCATTGGTAGTAATGATTGTTAATACCGTATTCCAAGGCTTCCAAAACAGTCATATATTCCGGACAATTTAATAATGTCCGGTAAAAGTCCGGCTGGGAAAAGCATGAAACGGTCTTTTACTTTTTAGATATCAAGGCTTTTTCGGTCATTTTTACATAATTCACGATCTTTTTGACCCAATATTTGCCTTTAACAGCCACACATTTCCAGTCATAAAAGTGACATGATGATTAATTACTATCAAAACAACCCCTACTTCAATACTTTCGAATTTTAATCAAGGCTAATTAGTTGTTGGACAGCTGAAATCGGTGAACCCTGAAATCTACCTGTTCAGGTGACAGGTAAACTATTTTCAGTACCGGACATCGTATAAATTGATCGGTCTATTAAGAATCATTTTTTAACATTTCAGCCGTTTGTATCTATTTGATTTAGTCTAAATTTATAAGAAATACATTTATAAACATGATTTGATGAAAAATTTAAAAAGGTTTTAAATGATAAATCGTCAGAACTATGTAGTATGAACTAGAACACATGTGCGCATGTGCACAGGTGGGAAGTTTAATTATGCATCCTACATTTCTTCAAAAATGCTTAAATTATCATTGAAACCTGTATCTAAAGTTCATTTGAAGTATATTTTGTTCAAGAAATAACGTGGAAAGAGCTTCTTCACTCAGTTGTGCTTTGAAAATGTACACAGATTTTACGTATCCGTATATGGTCCACGTTTTACCATTGTCATGTCAACATCCGGTTTAAAAACGAAAGTAAAGTTTTTGACAACATCATTTTGCACAAATAAAGAGTCTAAGGCAGATATGAGCATGCTGATGTGCACACTTTGAATGATGCACTGTCAATTTAACAGTTTACATCAGAACATCAAATTCATATCAGAGTAAAGTTTAATAACGTTTTTTTTAATATAATGTCAATCATTGGGATGGCCATCTGATTGCTATAATTTATTTAAATTGCCTTTTGTGACTTAGTCTTAGGGATTAAAATCAAGATCAGATATAAAATGTCCGGCTGGCTCAAATATTTTTTGGAAGCCCTGCCGTATTCATGTTATTATTTTGATATTAGAAAGCACTTTTGAGATCAAGTTTTCTGATCAGAATCATCATGGTGTTTGTAACACATGTGGTTTACAATGCATTAAGTACCATCATTGTTTTGGTTTCTTTCCCCTCTGTGAAAAGTACCTTTCGGGTTGAAAATACATGAAAAAATAGTGCAAAAAAGAGAGCAAAGGTCAGCAAAAAATAGGAGATGTGTTTAGAATAAAAAATACAAATTTCCCAATTTCAATAAAAAATATGCAATTTTCCCAATAAAAAACGGTAGAGGTAGTTTTGAAAAAAGACAACAATATCACTGGATATACAAAAATGTCTGTAAATAAGAAAACAGAAGTGATTGCAATATGGTTGAAACAAGTATCAAAATGTCATATTTTCACCAAGTGAGCAAATCTGCCTCTTGGAAAGCTTGTGTAAATTCATTTGCAAAAAACTGGCCTTTTAATACATGTATATCTTTTCCTTTATTTAATTTTTTTTTTATGAAAGTATTATCTTATTAGCGTAACTTTTTATTTGTTGTTTTCAGGCAGGTGCTTCACAAGTTATGTTTACAAATCCTTTAGAAATTGTTAAGATTCGTCTGCAAGTTGCTGGTGAAATAGTGGGAGGTGCCAGAGTTAGTGCTTTTACAGTAATAAAAGAGCTTGGAATAATGGGACTTTACAAGGTATGTATAATATATCATAGTGAGGGCTCTCTACTATTATACATGTCTTACATGATGTATATGGTTTTTGTTAAATTCATCCAATTATACTAAAAGATACCTTTTCCTGATAACATTTGGAATTTTAGTAAAATATAACAATCAACAATCAGGCTGCAGACATGAAATTCAAAATTTTTGAAGATTTAAAAAAGAAATTGCTGTAAATTTATGGTAACAAATACACCCTCAAACATCCACTCTTTTCCAACAAAAAAAGTATTTTTCATGATCAAAAGATTGAATTTGAAAATTAATTGTGTAGGCTTTTAACATAGGTGTAAACCCTTCAGTCTTCTGAAAGGACATTTCAAAATTGACTTGCAAAGAATAATTATATCGATACATACCATGAACTTTAACTACATGTATTTTATGCACATGTTAATCTTTATTGATATTTGGTAGAAAGCTTTAGTTGTTATGTAATGTGGTTTGATATGCTTTAAGATTTCAAGCCTTTAAGCCTCTGTTTGCTGAAAACATAGTATGTCCTTTGTTAATATGTTGCATATTTCTCAGCAATTATTAGTCAGAACTCCTACCTTTGTATGAAGCTCTATCTTAACAAACCATATACCTGAAGACAATCCACACATATAAAATTTTGTCTCATTTTTCGCAACCACTTTTAATTGCAGCTTCATAGCTTTTAGATATTTCAGTAAAGTATCATATGTGTAAGCTGTGTAAGACATTCTTAGATCTGATACTTACTGGTATATTCTTCTTCTTTACCAAATACATGTGTGCAATAGGCTTCAAATGATTTCATTATCCCATGTAAGAATGTAAAAACATAGCCATTTCATGTCTTTCTAAAACATTTCATTATTCAACATCACATTTATTGAACAGAAATGTCTGATAAAGGGATAAAAGGGACATTTTATTTTTTATTAGTGACAAAAAGACTAGCACTTGACAAACAAATAAAGTTAACTCCAAATTATGTTTTAAAGAAAATATTTTTGTTTTCTTTTGCTTTGTTTACCTTAAGATCAAGATTCCTTCTCTAGTATGTTTATTTATACAAACTTTGTTTGCATGTCTCTTGTATACATCAGAAGTTTCTCTGGAAATTGGATCATGCAATTTAAAGAGATCCACTGTCTTGATATATTCTTGTTTCTTTCAATAGTGAGACCAATTGCTACCCTTACAGTCACTCTTAGTTTTATACTGCTTTTAAATCATAACAATTTTCATATTGATTTCAATCTTTTTAAATCAATTGTTTAATTGACAACTATTATTTACAGCTATCTATATTGAGTACTATCTAGTTAAAATATTTTATTTTGTAGGGTTCCAGAGCTTGTTTCCTAAGGGACATACCCTTTTCAGCTATTTATTTCCCTGCTTATGCTCATGTCAAGAAAATGTTGGCTGATGAAAATGGTTATAATCATCCTGGAACTCTTTTACTGGCAGCTACTATTGCAGGTAATTATCCAAGATCACATTGAATTTTTATGTTTGTCAAAATTTGGATGAAAATATTTTTTTATTACATTCATATATACCATTCACTTTAAAAATCTGTTATTTTACCCCAACATACTTCTTTCAGGGTGGTCTTGATGAACAATTATAAACTTGGTAGGCAGACTACATTTTTGAGGCATTAAAATGAAAATATGTTTATTTAATAAGTATAAACAATTTTGTTATTTGATGAATTTGTTTGGTAAATTTTAACCCTAAAATTTTATAAAGGAAGTTGCTATGACCTATAGCTATCATTCATGTTTTTTTCTCTCACACAGATGCCACATTTACATCATCAATTGTTTTAATCTGGTTTATAGAGGCATTTGTGGGTATAATGTAAATTTGCAGACCTAAGTGTTTAAAATATGTTTGTGTACAGAACAATTTTCAAGATACATTTTTGTTTGTACTGACAATTCATTAAAAGAAATTTCAATAGGGTAAATAAGCTAATTGATGTGTTTTCATGGCAAAATATCTTTTATAATTCAGGTATGCCAGCAGCAGCTATTCCAACACCAGCTGATGTTATTAAAACCAGGTTACAGGTAGCATCTAGAAAAGGTCAAACAACATACAGAGGCTTAATGCACTGTGCTCAAACTATACTTAGGGAGGAAGGATTCTCAGCTTTCTGGAAAGGAACACCAGGTATATACAATATCACTTTTGTCTTGTATGCATAAGTTCTGAAAATCGAAGACATAATTTTCATTCTCAGACAAGATAGAGATAATATAAACGCTTGTTCAAGCTTAAGGATAGTTTTAACTGTAATCATTATTAAAACTTTAAAAAGATGACAACATCCTGGATTACTGCTTGGAAATGCTTTATATTGGTCAACATGTATTGTTTCACCACTGATGGCAATGTCTTCAGGAATTCAATGCTGAAGTATATAAAATGAGGCTTTTATGGGGTTATAAAAAGGTTAACAATGTTATAATCAGTACATCTAAATTCTAATTAGGTTCTATAGCCCCATCAATGCCAATCACTTTTAAAATCAATAGGGGGCTCCACATTAGTTCAGAATTTTGAGGAAAAATGACATCCCTTTTTATACGACCGCAAAATTTGAAAAATTTTTCGTCGTATATTGCTATCACGTTGGCGTCGGCGTCGTCGTCGTCGTCGTCGTCGTCGTCGTCGTCGTCCGGCGTCCGAATACTTTTAGTTTTCGCACTCTAACTTTAGTAAAAGTGAATGGAAATCTATGAAATTTTAACACAAGGTTTATGACCACAAAAGGAAGGTTGGTATTGATTTTGGGAGTTTTGGTCCCAACATTTTAGGATAAGCATTTTTCTTGGTTTTCGCACCATAACGTTAGTATAAGTAAATAGAAATCTATGAAATTTAAACACAAGGTTTATGACCATAAAAGGAAGGTTGGTATTGATTTTGGGAGTTTTGGTCCCAACAGAATAAGGGGCCCAAAGGGTCCAAAATTAAACTTTGTTTGATTTCATCAAAATTGAATAATTGGGGTTCTTTGATATGCCGAATCTAACTGTCATGACTGTGTATGTAGATTCTTAACTTTTGGTCCCGTTTTCAAATTGGTCTACATTAAGGTCCAAAGGGTCCAAAATTAAACTTAGTTTGATTTTGACAAAAAATGAATCAGTTAGGTTCTTTGATATGCTGAATCTAAAAATGTACTTAGATTCTTGATTATTGGCCCAGTTTTCAAGTTGGTCCAAATCGGGGTCCAAAATTAAACTTTGTTTGATTTCATCAAAAATTGAATAAATGGGGTTCTTTGATATACCTATGTAGATTCTTCATTTTTGGTCCTGTTTTCAAATTGGTCTACACTAAAGTCCAAAGGGTCCAAAATTAAACTTAGTCTGATTTCAACAAAAATTGAAATCTTGGGGTTCTTTGATATGCTGAATCCAAAAATGTACTTAGATTTTTTATTATGGGCCCAGTTTTCAAGTTGGTCCAAATCAGGATCTAAAATTATTATATTAAGTGTTGTGCAATAGCAAGTCTTTTCAATTGCACAGTATTGCGCAATGGCAAGAAATATCTAATTGCACAATATTGTGAAATAGCAAATTTTTTTTTAATTAGAGTTATCTTTCTTTGTCCAGAATAGTAAGCAAGAAATATCCAATTGCAAAATATTGTGCAATAGCAAGATTTTTTTTTAATTGGAGTTATCTTTCTTTGTCCAGAATCAACTTAAATCTTTGTTATATACAATATACAATGTATATTCACTTTTTACTACCAACTGATAAATTATAATAAATAACATTCAGTGATAACAAGCAGTTTTTTTTACATCTTAATATTTTATGATGTATTTAAATGAGTAGTTATTGTTGCAAACTCCATTAGAAATTTTAATTGAGATTAGTTTTGGAATAAGGGAAAGGGGGATGTGATTAAAAAAATTGGGTTCAATTTTTCTCATTTGAAATTTCATAAATAAAAAAGAAAATTTCTTCAAACATTTTTATGCCCCACCTACAATAGTAGAGGGGCATTATGTTTTCTGGTCTGTGCGTCCGTCCGTCTGTCCGTTCGTTCGTCCGTCCGTTCGTCCGTCTGTCTGTCCCGCTTCAGGTTAAAGTTTTTGGTCAAGGTAGTTTTTGATGAAGTTTAAGTCCAATCGACTTCAAACTTAGTACACATGTCCCCTATGATATGATCTTTCTAATTTTAATGCCAAATTAGAGTTTTTACCCCAATTTCACGGTCCACTGAACATGGAAAATGATAGTGCGAGTGGGGCATTCGTGTACTGAGGACACATTCTTGTTTTGAGAGGATTAATATTCAACAGCATAGTGAATTGCTCTAAGAGAAAACAAAAAATTTTAAGTTCATTAGAACACATTCATTCTGTGTCAGAAACCTATGCTGTGTCAACTATTTAATCACAATCCAAATTTAGAGCTGAATCAAGCTTGAATGTTGTGTCCATACTTGCCCCAACCGTTCAGGGTTCAACCTCTGCGGTCGTATAAAGCTACGCCCTGCGGAGCATCTGGTTTAAACTGACATGGAAAAGTGGTGAAACTTTGAAGAGAAGTCCTGAATTTTGGCCTAGGAAAATAAGTTTGAGAACAATTTTATATTTTCATATAATAAGGGAAATTTTTATCTAAGATCACCAAATTTTTTTTTTCTTCAATGGGCTTGAAATTTATGGTAAGTATGTATAATAGTCTTAGCTTCACCAGTATACAGGGTTCCACTTAAAGGTCGTCTGTTGAAGGCTTTTCTATGAATGTTACTGTCAAGTTTGGAGAGCCAGAGTATTCAACAATGTATTATTTAGGTATTTCGGACTCCAAATGTAAGAAGATAACTTGATGCTTCATCGTAACTCATAGATCTCTCTGGTTGGATGTGGGGATGTCATATACACTGTAGTGCTACACACCTGAGACATCTCTCTTTAACCACACATGAAAATAAAGATTAAGTGATATATTGGTATCAATGTTATTCTATTTCAGCTCGAGTGTTACGGTCGTCGCCTCAATTTGGTGTGACATTGCTAACATATGAATTATTACAGAGAACATTTAGAATTGATTTTGGAGGAAGGTATGAATTTTGTAAATTTATTAGATTAAGGCATAATTTCTCAAAAGTTTTTGGGGAAAGATTGCATGTAATGCAATCAAAACCCTATGTTACTGACTTGATATCTTAATCTTCCAAGGCTTTTCACTACCTTTTTGATACACAAAATAAAGTGCATTGATCATGACATTCTATACATCCTATCCATGAACATTTCAAGAAATTTATCAATGTGATATTATCAGATTATTAGATGACATTTTTCATATCGCATGTATTATCAGCCCTAGGTTCAATATCAGCCCAAGAGCCGCATGGCTTGAGGGGTGATATTGACCGAGGGCTGATAATACATGCGATATGAAAAATGACATGTTATGATCTTTTTATCATATGCTTTAACAATGGAGAAAAAATACAGATTCATACATTGATCCTTTTATGTGGTTCCCAAATAGAAGTTCAAAGAGTGAAAAGTTCACGGACGTCCAGCCCCAAATTTAGTAGATTCGATATGAAATCTTTCTTCATATGCCTCAACAGAGAAGAATAGATTTTAATATGGACAAATTGACAAAAAATGATTCAACAATATAAATAATGAACACTGGATGGAAAAAAAACCTTTTTAAAGGTAACTTACTATTTTTTTTAAATAGTGTTTGAAAATAATAAAAAATGCATTTATTTAATAATTTGGTTTAATGTGTTTTTTTGTGTGTGTTTTTTATATACTATTTTGCACAATATACATTCCAGTATCAAAATAATTGTTTTGTACACTACTTTGTAAGTTTTTTTTTACTGAAAACCGTAGCATTGAGGTGTATTTTCCGGAATTTACCGAGTATCACCGGAATGCCATGTGATAATGTTATGGAAAGGCATGTGATAACAATCGAAACATGTGATAAACTTTTCATATCAGCCTGCTAAGCACAAATTCGACAAATATGGAATTTACATTAATTTAATGCTATTATCATACAGTAAAGATTATGTTATTTAGTCTAAGTATATGATAAACACTGATATTCAAGTACCAAAAAGATGTAACACTTGTCAACAAAATTACATAGCTTTTACAAGGTGTATGAATCTATTATATGTTCTTAAAAATATAAATGATGTCATTGTTGAAGACTTCTTAAAAAATCTCCCATTATCCAGAAATGCAGTTGAATCAACTACAACCAATGCTTTATTGGCAATGCAATATTTAATTTTACTTCCCACTGATAAATTAACGCAATTTTTACCTTTTAGTGCTTACAAGCACTTGATTATATACCTCTAGGTGACATACTGTTACATAATATGAGGCAGGCATTAACTGTTAATGGGTACGAAGTCTGTATGAATCATTTTTTTTCTTCAAACATGATAAAAACGGAAATACTGTAACGTTTCAGATTTTGGTTCCGTTGTTAGGGATTTAGTTGGGACGTTATTTAAGTTATGACGTCATATTCAAAATATTTTTATTTTTTTCCTACCGTAATAGGGGACTTGGTCCCCATATTATGATATACCATCTGTCCATCTATCAGTCTGTCTGTCCTGATAGTTGACCCTCAATGAACATCCCATGGACCTTTTTGAATTTTTACATAATGTACAGGGATCTCCATGGCCTGTTTAACGATGGAGCCCCGCCATCGTTCAAATGTCTTGCGCCATCGTCAAATGACTCGCGCCATCGTTAAATTGTCTTGCGCCATCGTTAAATTGTCTTCCGCCATCGTTCAAAACTTCATCGTTTTTTGTAGCCCGACGCCATTTTTTTTATCAATTATAATCAAATGCATGTAATTGCATAACCCTTAGGCTTTTTATGTTATAATCCAATACAGTTCTAACGCCTGAGGGATATCCGGATTAAGATCGCTAATTACTTGTACCTGAGCTTGTACAGGTAGATCAACAAACCAAACAGGAGAATACTATCTGAGGATAGACGATCCATTTGTCGAAGTAATCAACTAAGTTTCAGCAAATGATTATGATCATTTAGATTAAATAAATAAATTAATAAATTAATCCAGTTACAAAGAAAACAGTTTAACAAGTCGAACACGTGCTTTATTTTGACTTACGCAATCAGCATCCCCCTTTTTTAAGAAGTACAAAATAGGACGCAAAACAGTAAATATTATTTCATCGTAAATAAATCGAGTACTGCTGTAACGATAATTTAGAATTACTTTAAAAGTTTAAAAGTAAAAACTTAAATATTTCCTGTAAAGAAATATCGTATCTAAATTCCGAATTCATTTCGTATATTACAATCAAATTGATACATTCGCGTTTCCGGTTTCTATTCAGACTCGAAAGATGCATGTTGCAGAGCATCAATTTTTCCAGATAGTCATTAAAAACCTTTTCATTTGTCGACGTTTGCTTTACAAATCTCTTTAACCTTTTACATAACCCGTACGAATTGTTTTGTTGTTGCTGCAAATCAGCCATACCGGTAATGGGCTCTGAATTTGACAGTGTCCACGAAAAATAAGCTCCACATTAGATGATTTTTAACCCCCATAACAATTACCAAAAATAAAAGAAATCTGCATGGGGACCTTCATGACAGCTTTTGGTCATTCTCGACTAAGGGGGGGGGGGGCCATGATGACTTGGCATTTGAATGGTTAAAAACGGCAATAAATGAAAATATTGATACTTCTAATTCTATAATGAAAATTCAAATAAATATAATTTAAATAAGCAATGAATTAGCATTTTCACCATTCCTTGTATGGAGGGATAAAATACTTCCGATCGCGCTACACTGTACAGCGTAGACAAGGTTTGTAATAGTGAAAGTTCCTCCATGGTTCAATTTTCATCCATGGAGATCCCTGATGTATGGTTATATGAAGAGAAACTCCTTTTAATTTTTGGTGATTTTGAGATTGATTGTTTCTGTAGTCCAACTGTTTGTAGTATGTATTTAGAATTTGTTTGTGTTAGAGAGAAAAAATATGATTGTGAAAAAGATTAGAAAAAATATCAAATTCACATGTTTTACTATATGAACAATTCAAGCTTATATGATAAAATTGAAAATGGAAACGGGGAATATGTCAAAAAGACAACCTGATCAAAGAGCTAACAACAGCTGAAGGTCACCAATGGGTCTTCAACGCAGCAAGAATATCCTGCATTTGAAGGAGGTCGCCAGTTGGTCCCTAAATAAAGTTGTGTACTAGTTCTCAGTGAAAATGGATGCCACACTAAACTCCTAAACATATAAATGAGTCTTCAAGTTATATTAGTTTGTTTTGTTGGTGTTTAAAGCCACTTTCAATGCATATTATATTATATATTCATATAAATGTTATCTCAATTAAAAAAAAAATTAGTTTGTGATAATTTGATTACTTTAGTTTCTCAGCATATTTGATGTACATTATATGTGCTTCTTTGCAGGAGACCTGAAGGATCTGAAGCTAGTGCAACGAAAATTGAAGAACAATTATCTCGAAATCCAGATCATATAGGTGGTTATAGACTTGCAAAGGCAACTTTTGCAGGCATGGAGGCAAAGTTTGGACTTATGTTGCCAAAGTTTAACAAGAGTGTGGGTTAATATTCCTTAAACCTAGTTTTGTTATAAAGAATTTTTAAATTATAGACAGTTGGCGATTTGTTATATATTTATTGTTTTGTTTTTTTAAACTGGACAATACTTTTATCTGTGTTAATGGCTGTGCCAACATCATGATGAATTCAGGCATAATTGTTCACATTTGTAAGAAATGGTTGTTATAGTAAAAGACCAAATAGTCAGCTATGGTGAAAAAATAAAGAGGTGTTTTTAACTTTGGATTTATAAAGTTGATTTTAGCTGGCCAACAGGAATTTGAACAAATACCATCACTTAAAAAGTGCCTGTTGAACATTAACTGATTTGAAATCTATGTTTTTAAACCACCCTGGACAGTTTTGTAGGTTGTTTAGAATGACCCTTTAGACATTTTTATTGTAGTTAGATTCAAAGGTACAAAAGAGTTAAACAAGAGATTTTACGTCTTTGATGTATAAGAATCTAGAATTTTTAAAATACTCAAGATCTCAAATTAAGGATTTTTTTAAATGATATGGTGAACCTGTTGACAATAAATAGGGATAAACTGCAGCAAGTCATTTAGATCCTAAATAATTATACTTAGAATGGTTTTGATTATAGTTAGCAAATTGATAATACCTCATGTAAAAAACTAATCTTTCATGCAAAACAATAATTTGACCTCATTTAGGTATGTATGCACGCAACCTTTAGTTTGACCCTAAGTTGGAAGGATTTTTATACCGCAAACATTGAAAATTCATTCTGTGTCCTACACTGTGTGAACTTATTTAATCACAATCCAAATTTAGAGCTGAATTCAGCTTGAATGTTGTGTCCATACTTGCCCCAATCGTTCAGGGTTCAACCTCTGCGGTCGTATAAAGCTGCGCCCTGCAGAGCATCTGGTTACACATGTGCTTAGCATGTCTAGTGATTGAAACAAATATCAGCTGTGAAAGTAAAACTAGGGAAGGAAGCAGCTGGAAAACCAATATCTTTGATTGATTCAACCCCAAAAAATAAGTCTTATTCAGGTTATAAGTAAATGGTTTAATTTTTGTATATTTGAAATCAGAATAAAAGGGACTGAGAAAGTAACAACTTTTTGAATTTACAGTTTAATTTCAGAGTTTGTTGAGTTTTATTAATGTGTTTACCTGTCTATAAGTATTTTATGTTACCTGCCTAATTCTATTTATAATTATTAAATGGTCATAGGCTAGATCATAGATTAAATCAAAGGTACTGTGTCTCAAGCAATCGGAGAACTATTTTTCAGACTTGTTGCCAAAGCCTCAGGTTTATTTATTCAAGTTTTAATATTTTTTCAGTTTCCTTAACTTCTTTGCTTTTACCGTTATCATAAGAAATGGTGGTCTGAAGGTCTGTAGAAAAGTCCGTCCATAATGCCATCTCTTACATGTATATCTAACCAGTGTTGTCATGCAGGATTAATTATAGTGCATTTGGTACAAGGATTTTTGTTGTCAACAAATTTAGTCCCTAGTTTGGACTCTGTATAACTTGCATATTTTATCAAACACTTTCCAGATTATTCTTTTATGCATGAAATATTATTAAAGAAAGGAGAAGAAATTACATGTGAACAAAATTTCTGTGATGAATTTTTATGAAAAGTAGGGATTTAGCCCAGTTAAAAAGATAAAAAAAAATTAGTATGTCTGAAGATAACAACCTGAATTATAGACCCCCTTAAGATAGAATTTGAGTTAGAGCTGGTATACTTTTCTATAATATGTCTATTATTTGTCCTAAAAGTGGTACACTAAGCTGTAAGAATTTTTTTTTTGAGAAAGAGCAGGTGCAATTTTTTTAATTGATTTTTTTTTGTCCAAAAGAAATGCCATTTTTTCTTCAAATTTAATTTAATTTTATTTTATCCTTAAAAAAGAGGTTAAACATAGAGAAATTTATTCATGAAATAATTGTTAAATTTAGGGTATTACAGATGTCAGTTTATTAAGTTTATCAATGAAATTTGTTTTTGTTTTGATTTTTGCCTTATTATTTATACCTCCACTTATTTAGTACGGGCTTGTACTTACAGTATTATGGGCTATATTGCAATTCATCTATTTTTTTGTCGCAGTTTTCCAGAATTATTGTATATTTGGTAAGCAGGTTAACAGTGATGACTTGTTACTTTTGTAAACTTGTTGTATCTGTCATTAGACTTACTTCCTGTTCCCCAATACTTTGAATTTTTCGATGTTGAATAAAAACAAATATTTTTACCATGTTAGAAGTTTGACAGTGATGAGCTGTAAAGTGTGATCAGTTTTCTGATGTGTCAGTCAACTACTTCCTGTTTTCCGATACATTTATTACCAGTAATGCAAATTGTGTGCAAGTTCTTGTTTTGTTTTAAAGAATTCTTTTTTGATATTTTTTGTTGTTATTATCTTTTTGTCATATCACATACTACAACAACGTGTGCAAGTTCTTGTTTTATTTTAAAGAATTCTTTATCAATTGTTTTGTTGTTTTTATCTTTTTTGTCAAAACACATACTAATGGTTTCTTAATAAAAACACAAACCTAATTAAATCACTTAGTTCTAGTATTTTTAAACAAGAAAACATCTAGAATATTGCTTGATTTCTTTTCATTTATATAGTACAAAATCACTATTTTTCATGGGATACCTATTTACATGTATTATATGGGTAAGCATGAACCACAAATTCAAATGTTCAACAATCTATGAAATTTTTTTTAGGGTTGTATGCAGACTTTGGCAAAACAACGAAATCAAATATCCAGGGATAATACAATATCCCTCAATCCACCAAAACAAATATCCAGGAATAATACAAATATCCCTCAATCCACCAAAACAAATATCCAGGAATAATACAAATATCCCTCAATCCCCCAAAACAAATATCCAGGAATAAAACAAATATCCCTCAATCCCCCAAAACAAATATCCAGGAATAATACAAATATCCCTCAATCCCCCAAAACAAATATCCAGGAATAATACAAATATCCCTCAATCCACCAAAACAAATATTCAGGAATAGTACAAATATCCCTAAATCCACCAAAGCAAATATCCAGGAATAATACAAATATCCCTCAATCCACCAAAACAAATATCCAGGAATAATACAAATATCCCTCAATCCACCAAAACAAATATCCAGGAATAATACAAATATCCCTCAATCCCCTAAAACAAATATCTAGGAATAATACAAATATCCCTCAATCCCCCAAAACAAATATCCAGGAATAATACAAATATCCCTCAATCCACCAAAACAATTATCTAGGAATAATAGAAATATCCCTCAATCCACCAAAACAAATATCCAGGAATAATACAAATATCCCTCAATCCACCAAAACAAATATCCAGGAATAATACAAATATCCCTCAATCCACCAAAACAATTATCCAGGTATAATACAAATATCCCTCAATCCACCAAAACAAATATCCAGGAATAATACAAATATCCCTCAATCCACCAAAACAATTATCTAGGAATAATACAAATATCCCTCAATCCACCAAAACAAATATCCAGGAATAATACAAATATCCCTCAATCCACCAAAACAAATATCCAGGAATAATACAAATATCCCTCAATCCACCAAAACAATTATCCAGGTATAATACAAATATCCCTCAATCCACCAAAACAAATATCCAGGAATAATACAAATATCCCTCAATCCACCAAAACAATTATCTAGGAATAATACAAATATCCCTCAATCCACCAAAACAAATATCCAGGAATAATACAAATATCCCTCAATCCACCAAAACAAATATCCAGGAATAATACAAATATCCCTCAATCCACCAAAACAATTATCCAGGTATAATACAAATATCCCTCAATCCACCAAAACAAATATCCAGGAATAATACAAATATCCCTCAATCCACCAAAGAAAATATCCCGGAATAATACAAATATCCCTCAATCCCCCAAGACAAATATCCAGGAATAATACAAATATCCCTCAATCCACCAAAACAAATATCCAGGAATAATACAAATATCCCTCAATCCACCAAAACAAATATCCAGGAATAATACAAATATCCCTCAATCCACCAAAACATATATAATCCACAGTACTTCGCCCTTATTAAGAATACATACATGTACTTAAAGTTAAACCATCCCTTACCATTATGATGCTTGTGATCAAATTAATTATGTTGACTTTTTGACATAAGTTGATTTCCAGATTTTTATTTGTTGTTTCTGTTGAATCAGTGATATATAGGCCTTAATTTCTCAACGTAAAACTTTCCAGTCTATTTAATGAGGTGTTATTTGCTATATTGTTGAATATAATAAAAAGATAGCAAAAAACATTTCAAACAGCAAAAGGATTTACAAAAAAGCCAAGTGATAGAAATTGCCAGATGACTTGACTATTTTTTACTGATCTTGTCTGAAAGGTCGTGGTGAGCTTTGCCATCCATCAGGGTCTGTCTGAAAATTGGCAAATCTTGTTATTCAAGGACAGTAATTTCATCTTCTCAGGTCAATTGCCAAAAATACAAAAATTTTGATGAAATTTTCCTTAAGGTGTAACACCACTAATTCAGGCCCGGCCAGAAAGCACATACCAGAAAGTAGTACATATTTAACACAAAATAGTTCCTACCCATGAGTGTAACTTTCAAAATATGTAGAATATTTAGGTATTTTTGGTATCAAATGAAAGCTGAAGGACTGGTGATCATTGTAAAACACTTTTGAACTTTTGATTTTGAATATTAAAAAAAATGCACCAAATTTTAAAAAGAGGGTACATTTTGTCTGTCAGATCTGAAGTACCTGTTTTGGTACATCCAAAGTTCCGGGAACCAGTTCTTTCTTATATGCAATTAAAGGTATGTTGATTTTTTCAGTACAAGACACCATAAAGTGTTGCTTTGAAATGCAATGATTGCCACTTTATTTGAACTTAAAACAAAAGAGGTGTGCCTACTTGAAACGGAGGAATTTAACATAGAAAGCAATGGGACCATGAATTAGTGGTGTACTTCCTTTAAAGGCAATATCTCCTATAAGGAATCATTTCATGAATTTTAGGAAATATAATTATACAGGTTATTATTTCAAAATTTTAGCCCCTGTCCAATTTTATCTAATATGGTTTCACCCATCAGGTAAGATTGCTACATGGTTTGATCCAGGAACACTTGTGCTATTGAATTTAAATATTGCATACTTTTTAGGTGAGCAAATTTTAACAATATCAAAGAAAAAGGGTTTGTAAAGATCTATTATCTAGCCCCTGAAGTTGCATATATGTACATTCTCTGTACCGTTAAAAGTTATCAATTTGTGTTTCATTGAATACAGACCTGCCAATGGAATGAACAGGTTACAGAGTAAAATTGAGAATGGAAATGGGGAATGTGTCAAAGAGACAACAATCCGACCATAGAACAGACAACAGCAGAAGGTTACCAACAGGTCTTCAATGCAGTGAGAAATTCCTGCACCCAGAGGCTCACATGTGTTATATGTTGTATTGCCAGATATTGAATTAAGTCATTCAACTTATAATTTTAATTGCAACCATAAATTTTGTTAGTGTAACAAACTTTGTTTTTTGCATAGACTTAACAGGTTTTAACCACCTTATTTTAACATCATATTTAATCAAATATAATAAGAATCCCCTGCCCTCAGATCTAATGACATGTTTATGTTTTTGATTGTGTTCAGATAGAATTTCTGTTTGGGAAAACATGATTTATTTATTAGTTCACAGTTGTAATTGACTTTTACCTAACTTTCAATAACTGTGAATTCTTAAGTTAGTAGCTTTTGCTGATTGTCTTCTTGTTGGTTTTTGTTAAGGCTTTCTAACAATCTGATGAGTTGATTGGAGATGTGAGATTTTGCCATCTCTCTGCATCTGTCGTCTATCAATCCATTGTCACTCAGTCAACTTTTCTTTTATAATCTTCCATGAAAATGCTTGATGGATTGAAACCAAAGTTTGTCTGCTTTATTAGAAGGATGTCATTTATAAAGAATGTTCTTTGCTGTTGTTTGTTAGGTTAAAAGTGTAAATTGCAGCAACAATCAACTTGATAATTTGTTTGAAAATTTGAGAAAAATCAAACTCCTTATTTTGGAGTTATTAGGGCCCACTCCAATTGGCAGTTGCCCTATAGTGATCAGTCTGTCTGTCTGTAACAATTATTTGATAATTTCATACTTTATACTTGATATGTATATTAACCAACACCAGAAGGTGTGTCATAATGTTTGTTCAACTTCATAGGTTGAAGGTCAAGGTAAAAAACTGGTTTCAGTTGACAACCCCATGTCCTAAAGTAAAAATCATGTCTGCTCTTTATCTTGAGAACCATTATGATTTCAAAGTTTAAACTTTCATGTACATTAACCAACACCAGCGGGTTTGTCAAAATGTATGTACAACTAGCTAGGTCAAAGGTCAAGGTCAAAAACTTTGGTTTCAGTTGACAACCCCATGTTTTATGGTATAGATTGTGTCCTATCTATATTTTGAGAACTGTTATGATTTCAAAGTTTTTACCTGACATGTATATTAACCAACACCAGAGGTTGTGTCGAAAGTCAAGGTCAAATAGTTTGGTTTCAGTTGACAACCCCATGTCCGAGTGTAAAGATATATTTTTTTTACCACAAATTATTCACAGAGGGGCCCACAGAGATGATGTCTAGTACCACTGAAATATGTTTGTTTGTCAAATTTTTTGCATTTGTTTATGTTACCTTGAAAACTATACGAACTAGGTTAAAAGCATAAATTGTAAAAGGATCAGCTTGATAAAATGCATATACTCTGAAAATTGGAAAGAAAAACCCAACTGCTTATTTTGGAGTTATTGCCCCTCAGGCCCTGAAATATTTAGTTAGTTCCATTTTGAGTAGTTGTTCACTGTAACCTTGAAAACTGTAGGAGCAAGGTTAAAAGTGTTAATTGAAAAAGGGTCAGCCCGATGAAAAGCATATACTTTGAAAATTGGAGAGAGAAAAAAACAACTACTAATTTTGGAGTTATTGTCCCTGAAATATCTAGTTGGTCCAATTTTTTAGCAGTTATTCACTGTTACCTTTAAAAATGTAGGAGCAAGGTTAAAAAAACGTGAATTACAAAAGTGACAGATGTATCTACCCTGAAAATTTTAGACTTGTTTCCCCTGGAATGTTTTTTTTTTGCAGTTTTTGAATGTAATGAAAACTATTGAGAGCTAGGTAACAAGTGTTAATTGCAAAACTGATCAGCACAACTATATCAAATAAACCTGAAAAATTCTGAAAAATCTGTCATCGATCTTGGTACTTTCTAGTGTTGTGCTGTTTCACCGGTATTACCAATTTATGTATCGTTGGCAGATGTGCCTCTGTGTACTGGCAGATGTGCCTCTGTGTACTGTTTTTTCTTATGTTTTGCTGTTTCACCTTTGTCCCAATTTATGTAGAGCTCACAGATGTGTTCTTTGTACTGTGTTCTGATGTTTCGCTGTTTCAACATTGTCCCCATTTATGTAGCGCTCACAGACGTGCCTCTTGATACTGTTTGTTCTTATATTTTGCTGTTTCACCATTATCCCAAGTTTAATCAGACTAGATTATGTATGTGCCAGTCTAAAGTCCTGTGCCTGTATTTAGTGGTTTGTGGTTATTTTTCTCTGTTTCAATGTTATACATTTGGTCATGTGCGGCCAAGTATAGCTTACTATACTGAATGGATTTTACAAACTGTTGAAGGCCAAACGAGCATGGCTTATAGCTGCCCACAATCCACATCATTCGGTCTGGTGGATAATTGGCTATTATTCCTAAGCTCATAATTTTAATATTTGAAGTATTGAGAAAAATTTATCTGGAAAAGCTGTTGGTAAATAAATGATTGCTGTGTTTTTAAAACCTATGCCACCTAATGAAATAGATTCTTGTTATTAAAATAAAACCGTTAATGTAATTTATTGATAACTTCAGGTGATTCCAGTTTTTAATGAAAATTCATGAATATTAACGTAATATTTTGACTTAAATCCCTGAATTAGCTGTGTAGTATTTTTTTTTTTTATGTATCCTTCCTTTATCAATTGCAGAGCTGCTCAGACCAATGTCAAGTTATCATCACTATCACCATTCGTTATTTCAGTGTGGTTACTTCTTGACAGTTAATGTCTTTAAATTTTATTTTTAATATTAAAATTATTTTAAAACAAATAACATTGTACATGCAAGCACACTTCACTAACAGAAGTATTGTCAGATATTTTATCCTCACTCATTAAATTCAGAAAGTAATGACTTTGTGGAAAATAGTTCATAATGGGTTTGATTTAAAGTTAAGGTGGTACCCAACACTTTAACTATAATTAATTTGGCTCGTTTAATTTTCTTAAAATTTTGACAAAGTATTTACTTTGACCCTTTGACAAATATATAAAAATTTCAAAAAAATTGAACCAACTGTTTAATCAGAAAAATTACACTGGTTAATATATAGTAGTTTGACAAAAACTTATTTGGATCATTGAGAAGCTTAATATTCCCTTAACAACACAACGTCATTAAAACGTTCTGTTGATTTTACAGAGTTGTCTCCCTGTAGTGTTATGTACCACCTTAAGTTAATATTTTATAAAAACGGTAATACATTGCAATTTTACAATGTTTGTCATCGCCTTTGATATTTCTTCTTGGACACCAATGCTGACTTCAAAACTCGAAGCCGGACAATAGCCTCTTTAATATCCCAAAAGTGTTTATTTCTCAGGCGATCGCATGTGAAAGCGGTAGACAATAATAATAATGATAAGAAACAAAAATAATCGTCGGGGTTTCTGACCATTTTGTCTTGTTTAAAACTCATTTTGTTGTCACAAAAAAATAATCGTTGACAAGTTGTCTTCCCTTCGGTTTCTTTGATCACACTTTGTGTTGTTCATCTGTGAGGATTCTGTTAAACGCTGCGGCTGTATATGACCACATATATGGATTATACAGTGAATACATGTTGTTTGGTTGCGTCTCTTTCGTGTTGGGTAGAGTGGAATTCCTGTAATAAAAAGTCCATTTGTACTACAGAGGGATCTTAATTTAGTGGTATTTTAACACCGGTTTTGGCTTAATAATACAGCAGGTTTGATTGTATTTCGAAAAAGTCAGAACGAAAAATGCATCATTAATTTTCATTAAATTTGCACAGACTAGCTGTAGGAGGATATAAAAGATTAACCGATTCAATTTATTTGCTTTTGATCATTTAAAAAATAACCGAAAGGCTTTGATTCATTTCGGAGGACATTCAAACTTAAAGTCGATGACAAACTGGCAACCATAGCAAAAAACGAAAAGCGATCAAAAGACAAAATATGAATCTTCAAAACACAACATTAAAATATTAAATACTAAACAACAACAATCGGGTTGAGCTCGGAAAATGAATTATTTAGTGAGACGACATCATTTTTAAAGCGGACCTTGAAGTGAAAGGACAAAGCCATCTCCTCTCTATTCTTCCAAACGTATCACTCTAATATTTTTTTTCGAAATCAGATCTAAAGCTTCTGCCAAAGTTTCATATGATTCTATAATCACATTTGCTGTATTTTTCATTATTATACGTTATTTTGATTGGCTACCAGCAATCTCGCGTTATTCTTCATTTCAAAATGAATTGCAGGAATTGTAACATACATGATGAAACATTTTTCCACAATAAAGTGCACAGGTAAATAAAAGAAAAACTTTATAGTAATCGTGTTAACATGATCATAGCGAAAAAATGTTGTTATAAGTATTGAATGCTTCTTTTAGTAATTTCATAGGGTTGTAAAAGCGTTGACCGTGCGTACATTTTCAGAATAAAGTGCTTCCGTGCATCATACAAAATGTACTTCGGTCAACGCCTTTACACCCCAAATGAATTTACAAAAAGAAGCATTCAATTCTTAAAGGAAGTTTTGACATAGTAATTGATAAACTCCAGACTTTATCTGAATGATAACAACCAAATAAATATAATTCCTTTCAACAGTAAAATACGGGAAAATGAAAATAAATATTTTGAAAATTTTATGTTGTCTTTTGATCATAGGTTTAAACACCCATTACTTACTCCCTTACCGTATTTGTTGATCGATATGGGCTTTCTCTATTCTTTTTTCTTTTGCTCTCCGATTTTGGAACCATATTTTGATTTGATTCTCTGATAGGCTTAGCAGTTTCGCGACTTCATATCTTCGAGGCCTGGAAATATATTCCGTCCTATTGTATTCGATTTCAAGTTTTAATGTCTGTTCACTTGTGAATGTTGTTCTTTGTCGCCTCGGTCGACTTTCACGTCGTTTTCTTCGTTGCACTGAAAACAAAAAGGTGAAAAAGAACTGAATGCTTCTATTTATAATTGTATTGGTATATAGCGCGTAGACCGAATCGCCTCTTGTATATAATTTAGTAAGGTTATAAAAGGGTTGATCGCAAGCACATTTTTCAGCTCCAGACAAAATATGCTTCTGTCGAATTTTTATACTCTGAAAAAATAATTTAAAAAAAAGCTTCCACGCTTCATACAAAATGTACCTCGGTCAACGCTTTTATACTCCAATAAGAAAGCAGGTTAGCATTCAATTCCCTAATAAATACTCTACATAGAAATTCAAAACAATTTCGTAATTTTGATTTGCAGAAACATTGAAAATTCTATTTTTATTTTCGAATAAAATTCAACATCGGTAGATCTCAAAGGCAACGTAAAAACTATGTGCATAGAAAAAAAATCTTCAACGCTTGATTTTATGGTTTTAGCATAAAAATGTAATTATAAAAATTGTAATTTTCTAAATTTGATAGGATTTTAAAAGCTATGAGCGTGCGCACATTATATATGCTTATTCACAGATTTCCTTTCAGAATCAAATTGTGAATAAATTTAAAAAAAAATATTCACAAAAAAGGTAAATATAGGAAATAAATTATTTGGCTCGCCTGCATAGCGAGACATATTACTTTTCTGCGGCTTAAATTATTTGCGTAAAGCTTAACATTTCAGAAGGAAGAAGACTTACTATGTCATATCTTGTACGTAGATACCTTATGCTACGAAGTTTCTGTCTATTATATTTTTTTCATGTGAATTTCTCACTTGTTAAGAGTGGTAGGACAGCTATGTTTGGTAAATGGGTTCCTTTGAACGCCTTCATGAAATAAGAAGATGTGGTATAAGTGCCTATGAGACAACTATCCATCGAAGTCACAATTGCAAATTCAATCAGATCCTCTACTCTAGCTTGAGTTTAACTGACGATGATAAATCTATTTTCTCTACCCGGCTTAGTCAGCCCTTGAGATTGAAAATATTTTTAACTTAATTTCAAAATACAAGGCTATATTTCGTGTGAATCAAAGATTGAGATCACAGGAAATGGACGTAGATATATTTTTTGTGTGGGATTAAAAAAAGTAGAATTTAGAATAGCAACGAGGAATGTGTCAAAGAGACAGCAACCCGACCAAGGACGTCGGAGAAAACAACACACATGGTCTTCAGCGAAAATATCGAATCCCAAAGATGGACAAAAAGTTACAATTTTTTAATAAATTATACAAATTAATATGCTTTTTCATTAATATCTATTTACATTTGTATAATGTATATTGTGTGTATATTATTATATAATTGTACTTTATACATATGTTATTATTATTATTTTGAGAACTCTCAGGAAGAACTCTCCGGCGAATAATCTTCAATAATTGAAGGATCGCTAGAAACCTAAAGAAGAAGAAGAAGAAGATAAGTTTGAACTAATTGGAATATCTTCTTGAAATAAAGATTATTTGTTTATTTATATATTAATTTACATCGGATGGTCTCTAAATATAATGTATACTATAAATATGCGATATGATAATGGTTTAACTCATGTTGAAGTCCGTACAGTGTCCCATAGTTGTTTACTCCTATGCCATTTGGTCTTTTGTGGAAAGTTGTCTCATTGACCATCACCAACCATCTTCTTATTTGTATAGTTAGCGACAAGGACGTCACACAAAATCCGAAACATATAAATGAACCAAAATAAAAAATAACCACACAAGACTAATAGGCTAGATGTTCTTGACTTAGGAAAGGCGGGATTTAAAAATATTTAATGATGAAAGTAATCGAGAAAGATGAATGTGTGATGATTAGCTTTTCATTTGATGATGTTGAATTTTTAGTGCCATAAATCCAGCTATAATAGGTGTATTTGCCAAAATATGTAGACAAATGTTAACAGCCCTTTCTATCCAAACATAACATTGTTAATTACTATAGGATACAATGCTCTGTATAACTAGTGCTTTTATTTTATAAATTTTTGAAAATGCCTGTAACATATATATACAAGAGTTTGTTTAAAGCGAGTTTTGAATATGGGTAAGAATGTCCTTCTGATTTAAATTTTGGACGAAACCCAACAAAAAAAAAAAGGAAAACAATATCAAACTTTATCAAAATTTGGAATTCTCTCATTATTGATACTTACAAATAATTATCAACATACCGAAAATAAGGTTATTTGTTAACTCTGCGATATTTGTACAACTCTCATTGGCACTCACACCACATCTTCCTATATCTATTTATCGGTATGGTAAAAAAATGAATTACGAAATGAAATTTCAGCATCTGTTTTATTGTCTTTGTGGTTTTTTTTTTACTCTCTTATTCTAAAAAGTTTCGAAACTTTATGTATGATAGCTAATACTTACTCAGACCCATAAAAACTGATGTGACTGGGGAACCACTGTCCATTATATCCATAAATGAATACGGTTTTCGTACGGCCTCGGGTTGTATTCTGGAAGCATTTAGAGGTAAACAGCCAGGATCGTATTGAGGTGTAACTGGTGACCAATTCATAAAAGCCGAAGAAGGTTCAGCTACTGGCGCAAAACTATTACTTCGGACAATGTTTGGTATGCTAAGCATTTTTTCCATTTTGTTCTTTAACGATGCTTTCCTTAAACGAAACTTAAATCAATGATAACTCCTCTGATGATTTTTTACATACTGTTTATTTCAACTGCAAAATTGTTGTCATTCTCATTATAATTATTCCTGTTTACAGAAAATCCCCCAGGATAATAAAATGCGTGCCCTGTTTTTATAGTGTCTATTCGAAGTAAAAGTGGAGAAAATTGTGAGAATTGTAAAGATGTCTCTCTGCACGAAAATGTTTAAACAAAGTAATTTGTAACTTAATTGGAATACTCGTTTGATAAAATTAAAAGATCCTTAACTTGACATATCCAGAAGCTATTAACTCTATCGTATTTTGGTTAAAAAAAATCTTCACGACAACCAATTAACTCGAATAACAACATAACATTGATACAAGATCGTTTTTGTTTAGGTTAATTATCAAGTGATTATACTTAAGATATTTTCATCATCTTTACAATTTAGATATTAAATATTTATGAACAATCGAAGCTAATTGAGCCATTTCTTTTATTTAATTCATTCAAATTTCCGATCTTAACGTGTGTGTTTTAGAAAACTGCAATTAGACATTATCAATAATAGATTAATTCGAATTGGAATTTTTAGGAGAATTTTGCCCATTAAAACATCCTGTTTATATTACTGTTTATAGCCTTTTAGCTAAGATGTGACATTGTTCTCACGAATGTTATAGCTCTCCTGGCAAGAGAATTATCACTTTCGTTTGTCGTGGGTCTGCAAATTTAAACTGTGTAGTATACATTTCAGTTATTTTCTGACTGCTTTTTCTGCGCTTTGTTTTGTATTTCAATTTATTAGAATTAATGCCATCCTTTGTTGAATTTTGCAGATCAAATAATCAAATGATAACGTTCAATCTTTGTCAAATGGAATTCAATAAGGGACGACATCAAAAGATCAATGTAAGATAAAAAAAAAAACTTCATTCAAATAGTTTGAGGATGGGGGTTTGAACTGCTGCAAGATTTGGTTATCTGACATTGATTTTTACATATATCCATATGGGTCAATAATTTTTTTCCAAATTAAGTTCAGTGAAAAAACTATGTGAATTAAGTTTTTTATCCTTCTTTGAACTTTTGAAGTCGTCCCTTATATGCAACGCCATGGCTAAAAAAAATTATATATATGATTCAAATAGATGCAGTAATGTACGAAAGCCTATTAGGGTCACAAAAAATAAAATATTTATCTCGTAATAACAAGAAAACTATCGCATAATAACGAGATAATTATCGCGTAATTACGAGAAAACGATCGCGTAATTACGAGATAAGAAGTATTTGAATTTCGTAATTACGAGATATTCATCGCGAAATTACGAGATAAGAAGTTTTTTCTCGTAATTATGAGATAACCATAGCGTAGTTATGAGATAATTATCGCGTAATTACGAGATAATTATCGCGTAGTTACGAGAAAATTATCACGTAATTACGAGAAAACTATTGCGTAATTACGAGTTAAGAAATTTTTATCTCGTAATTACGAGATAATTATCGCGTAATTACGAGATAATTATCGTATAATTACGAGATAAAAATATCTTAACTCATAACAACAAGTAAGTTTTCTCGTAATTACGCGATAATTATCTCATAATTACGCGATAGTTTTCGTAATTACGAGATATTTATCTCGTTATTACGAGATAATTTTTTTTGTGTGTGACCCTTATAGGCTTTCGTAGTAATGGTTTACGGACCGACGTTCGTCTTGTGATCAAATACGACAGATGTATATTGATTGTAATGATGAACAAGTTTAAGCTTTCTGAAAAGCAATGGACTGCTTCGCTCTACACGAATTTAAGGTTATATGTGTGCATGTGGTTGTTAAATTAGTTTTGGAAATGTGGTATTTTTAGATAATGAAATACATAAAATATTTGTACTTTAAGAGTGTGCGTTATACAGCCATGCTTTAAAAAAAAATCTTGTTGAAAACAATTATGAATTTAGACACGACTTTTGAGGTGTGCCTTCTGGAGGTGTGTCTATCTTTTCAGAAGTTATGAAATACATATAATGCATTTTTGTAAACATAGACTATTCAGCAAGTTATCAAGATCTATTGTGCAAATCAAAATTACCATTTTTAAAAAATATAAAAAGAATGAGATCAATTGCTATTGAAATTATTAACAGAGAAAGTCTTGTTTATCTTCATGTTTATATATAATCTCAATTCTTTTAAAAGAAAACGTTTACTCTTGATCACTCTTTTAGATACCAGAACACATCAGACCTACCACACGCGAGAACAAACTGCAATATGACCTGCAATTTTAAAGTTATGTGGGTGGTAAACTTTGGAATAAGCTTCCATATTAGTTAGGTTAAAAATCATCTTTAAATCTATAAAAGAACTTGGTAAATTCTTGGTATGGTAGCTCATATAAAAAAGAAGATGTGGTACGATTGCCAGTGAGAAATCACAAGAGACCAAAATGACAAAGAAAATTAACAACTATAGGTCACCGTACGTCCTTCAACAATGAGCAAAACCATACCGCATAGTCAGCTAAAGAGAAAACTATCGGCCTTATTTATATAAAGAAATGAACGAAAAACTAATATGTAATACATAAACAAACGAAAACCACTGAATAACAAACAGGCTCATGACTTTGGACAACCACATACATACATAATGTGGCGGGGTTAAACATGTTAGCGGGATCTCAACCCTCCCATAACCTGGGACAGTGAAATAACAGTACAACATAAGAACAAACTATAAAAATCAGTTGAAAAAGGCTTATTTTATTTTATTAACTCATCAGATGGACAAAAATACAAGTGGACGTGGCAGGGTACTTGTACATCCCAACAAAAAAAAAAAGACACTAGGACCAGATCTGAGAGTACTCGCAGTTATCTGACAGCTAGTTCAAAGCCACTAACAACTAATAAAAAAATCATGCATCTAAGACTAAATTATCAATCCGTACACATCCAACATCCATGCCAAGAAATCCTCGCTAAAAATTCCGGTTGACCTCCTGCGGCACCTATTAGTAGTTAAAGATTGGATTTCATTCAACAAATTAATTTATGACTTGCATGTACGTGTCGCTTAGAACACGGCCATATACCAAATAGTTAATAATAATCATCCATGTAATTTGCTCTATGGGATGTTTGCAAAATTTCAACGGAGGCAATTTCTTGGCATGACGACACAGCCTTCTAGCGATAAAATAATATGTTTGAAAGAACTATGCACTCGGCTACCTTGTTTTCTTCAAATCGTTCTTCAAACGTCTTGGTTTTTTCAATTTGAATAATAGAAAACAAAACTATATATCAAACGAAAACTGGATAACGTGAGAAACAAGTTTCTTTCGTTAGTAAAAATTACTACTTCACTGCTTATTTCAGATTTCGAACCCTACACGTGGTAGCTTGGTTCGACTCCAATCTTAAGTGACTAGGATTGACAGTTTCACTGCCGAAAGTCAGTGGTTCTCTGCGGGTGTCTCAGCTTTCTACACTCAAAAACAGCTGGGCGCCATGAAATAGCAAATAATGATAAAAGTGGCATTAAAGACCAACAATGAATACACCAATCATTGTACATCAGATCATAGTTTTGTTCAAACACGAATCTATTTATTTGAAATTGAACTTGACAATAGCAATTTTTCCCGCATCGTATAACGATGAATCCGGATAACACTGTAATATGTGCCGATGGACATGATAAAGCTTAAGGTGGTACCCAACACTTTAGCTAAAATTAATTTGTGTCGTTTAATTTTCTTAAAATTTTGACAAAGTATTTACTTTGACCCTTTTACAAAAATATAAAAATTTCAAAAAATTTGAACCAACCGTTTTATCAGAAAAATTACACTGGTTATATAGCAGTTTGACAAACACTTATTTTGATCATTGAGAAGCTTAATATTCCCTTAACAACACAACGTAATTAAAACATTTAGCTGATTTTACAGAGTTATCTCCCTCTAGTGTTAGGTACCACCTTAACCTTTAATAATTTTAAATAATAGAAAGATTACTAGATGAATTTTAAAGCAGAACTATTTAAAATTAATGTCAGATGTTTAAGGAGAAACCAATAATTAATAAGAAGATATTTAAGATTTTTAAGATTTCCAAGGATAAGGGAACATAAAAGGGTACTGTCATTAAAGGTTGGTGTGTCCATCATATTACATATGTGGCAACCTTTTGTTTAAGTTTTATAACAAATTAAACTTTTCAAAGTTATTCAAGTTGCATTACTAACTTAAAGTCGACACCTTGTAATGTAGAATATCTATTTTAAATAGAAAAGGGTGTTTTCTATGTCAAAAGATTGCAAAATTTTTGAGAATGAATAGAGCTGTCCCTATTCGAATGCAGCATTCGTTAACTTAGTAGACATGTCTTTGATAAGCAATACTTTGAACCACTGACAGGGTCTTTAACGATCCTATTTGAAAAATGACAAAATTAAAGACAGAGTATTGTCCCTGCTAACCTGAAGAGTGTAGATTTCAGCTCGAGAGTTCCCAGTGAAGACATTTTTTTTTGTTTCAGTTAAAAAAAATTGAGGGACAGAAAATCAGATCATTTCGTCTTTTTCTATTTAGTTCTTTGAGTCGCTTTTTTGCTTTTCTTTACTTTAGTATGCATGACATGAAACTTTAAATTCATGTTCTAAAACAATATTTACGTGTGCATTGTGCTTCAATATGAAAATAGGGGATAAACGTCAATGATACAGCCACCTAGTGACAGAAACAACCAAAAGACATGCATGCGCTCGGTTTGACGGTAAACCAGATATATGCGAGATAGCCCCACGGGAGAAAGGAAGAAAGAACCTTCACAATTTGCCTTACAATTGTTTTTCCCTTTCTTTTTTTTAAAATCAATAATTTAAAAAAACTTTCTAATGTAGAGTTCCTAAGATAAAAATATTCCCTGTGGAAGAACCTGCCCCCCTTTTTTTTCGTCCTCTCCGATTTTAACTCTCAAATTAAGCTTTCCAATCTAATTAAAATTAAAACCTTGCTTTCTAACCGATCTATCCTTATACTGGACCGGCAACTTTCTTCATTTAATAAGAAAATATACAGTTGCGTTATAAAACATGCATGTTGTCTACTTGGAGTCCCCGCCCGAAAAGAAAGAAATAGCCTAACTCCCAGATACAATATTCCTGCATCACGTGATTTTTGCCACGTGGAGCTTACATTAGAATGAATACCGAATATGGAAAGTGAAACTACAATTCAAAACATAAAGTCCAAAGGCACATGGATGAAAAAGATTTTTTTGGCAAAGGGTGCCGGGGTAATCTTCTCTGTGTTCATAATATACATGAAATATTTGCCACTGCCCCTTGTCTGCTCTATAAATTCTTACCCTGAGTTACTATCTGTTACTACGTGACGACACAGCCTTCTAGCGATAAAATAATATGTTTGAAAGAACTATGCACTCGGCTGCCTTGTTTTCTTCAAATCGTTTTTAAAACGTCTTGGTTTTTTCAATTTGAATAATAGAAAACAAAACTATATATCAAACGAAAACTGGATAACGTAAGAAACGAGTCTACTTCACTGCTTATTTCAGATTTCGAACCCTACACGTGGTAGCTTGGTTCGACTCCAATCTTAAGTGACTAGGATTGACAGTTTCACTGCCGAAAGTCAGTGGTTCTCTGCGGGTGTCTCAGCTTTCTACACTCAAAAACAGCTGGGCGCCATGAAATAGCAAATAATGATAAAAGTGGCATTAAAGACCAACAATGAATACACCAATCATTGTACATCAGATCATAGTTTTGTTCAAACACGAATCTATTTATTTGAAATTGAACTTGACAATAGCAATTTTTCCTGCATCGTATAACGATGAATCCGGATAACACCGTAATATGTGCCGATGGACATGATAAAGCTTAACCTTTAATAATTTTAAATAATAGAAAGATTACTAGATGAATTTTAAAGCAGAACTATTTAAAATTAATGTCAGATGTTTAAGGAGAAACCAATAATTAATAAGAAGATATTTAAGATTTTTAAGATTTCCAAGGATAAGGGAACATAAAAGGGTACTGTCATTAAAGGTTGGTGTGTCCATCATATTACATATGTGGCAACCTTTTGTTTAAGTTTTATAACAAATTAAACTTTTCAAAGTTATTCAAGTTGCATTACTAACTTAAAGTCGACACCTTGTAATGTAGAATATCTATTTTAAATAGAAAAGGGTGTTTTCTATGTCAAAAGATTGCAAAATTTTTGAGAATGAATAGAGCTGTCCCTATTCGAATGCAGCATTCGTTAACTTAGTAGACATGTCTTTGATAAGCAATACTTTGAACCACTGACAGGGTTTTTAACGATCCTATATGAAAAATGACAAAATTAAAGACAGAGTATTGTCCCTGCTAACCTGAAGAGTGTAGGTTTCAGCTCGAGAGTTCCCAGTGAAGACATTTTTTTTTGTTTCAGTTAAAAAAAATTGAGGGACAGAAAATCAGATCATTTCGTCTTTTTCTATTTAGTTCTTTGAGTCGCTTTTTTGCTTTTCTTTACTTTAGTATGCATGACATGAAACTTTAAATTCATGTTCTAAAACAATATTTACGTGTGCATTGTGCTTCAATATGAAAATAGGGGATAAACGTCAATGATACAGCCACCTAGTGACAGAAACAACCAAAAGACATGCATGCGCTCGGTTTGACGGTAAACCAGATATATGCGAGATAGCCCCACGGGAGAAAGGAAGAAAGAACCTTCACAATTTGCCTTACAATTGTTTTTCCCTTTCTTTTTTTTAAAATCAATAATTTAAAAAAACTTTCTAATGTAGAGTTCCTAAGATAAAAATATTCCCTGTGGAAAAACCTGCCCCCCTTTTTTTTTCGTCCTCTCCGATTTTAACTCTCAAATTAAGCTTTCCAATCTAATTAAAATTAAAACCTTGCTTTCTAACCGATCTATCCTTATACTGGACCGGCAACTTTCTTCATTTAATAAGAAAATATACAGTTGCGTTATAAAACATGCATGTTGTCTACTTGGAGTCCCCGCCCGAAAAGAAAGAAATAGCCTAACTCCCAGATACAATATTCCTGCATCACGTGATTTTTGCCACGTGGAGCTTACATTAGAATGAATACCGAATATGGAAAGTGAAACTACAATTCAAAACATAAAGTCCAAAGGCACATGGATGAAAAAGATTTTTTTGGCAAAGGGTGCCGGGGTAATCTTCTCTGTGTTCATAATATACATGAAATATTTGCCACTGCCCCTTGTCTGCTCTATAAATTCTTACCCTGAGTTACTATCTGTTACTACGTGACGACACAGCCTTCTAGCGATAAAATAATATGTTTGAAAGAACTATGCACTCGGCTACCTTGTTTTCTTCAAATCGTTTTTAAAACGTCTTGGTTTTTTCAATTTGAATAATAGAAAACAAAACTATATATCAAACGAAAACTGGATAACGTGAGAAACAAGTTTCTTTCGTTAGTAAAAATTACTACTTCACTGCTTATTTCAGATTTCGAACCCTACACGTGGTAGCTTGGTTCGACTCCAATCTTAAGTGACTAGGATTGACAGTTTCCCTGCCGAAAGTCAGTGGTTCTCTGCGGGTGTCTCAGCTTTCTACACTCAAAAACAGCTGGGCGCAATGAAATAGCAAATAATGATAAAAGTGGCATTAAAGACCAACAATGAATACACCAATCATTGTACATCAGATCATAGTTTTGTTCAAACACGAATCTATTTATTTGAAATTGAACTTGACAATAGCAATTTTTCCCGCATCGTATAACGATGAATCCGGATAACACTGTAATATGTGCCGCTGGACATGATAAAGCTTAACCTTTAATATTTTAAATAATAGAAAGATTACTAGATGAATTTTAAAGCAGAACTATTTAAAATTAATGTCAGATGTTTAAGGAGAAACCAATAATTAATAAGAAGATATTTAAGATTTTTAAGATTTCCAAGGATAAGGGAACATAAAAGGGTACTGTCATTTAAGGTTGGTGTGTCCATCATATTACATATGTGGCAACCTTTTGTTTAAGTTTTATAACAAATTAAACTTTTCTAAGTTATTCAAGTTGCATTACTAACTTAAAGTCGACAACTTATAATGTAGAATATCTATCTTAAATAGAAAAGGGTGTTTTCTATGTCAAAAGATTGCAAAATTTTTGAGAATGAATAGAGCTGTCCCTATTCGAATGCAGCATTCGTTAACTTAGTAGACATGTCTTTGATAAGCAATACTTTGAACCACTGACAGGGTCTTTAACGATCCTATATGAAAAATGACAAAATTAAAGACAGAGTATTGTCCCTGCTAACCTGAAGAGTGTAGGTTTCAGCTCGAGAGTTCCCAGTGAAGACATTTTTTTTTGTTTCAGTTAAAAAAAATTGAGGGACAGAAAATCAGATCATTTCGTCTTTTTCTATTTAGTTCTTTGAGTCGCTTTTTTGCTTTTCTTTACTTTAGTATGCATGACTTGAAACTTTAAATTCATGTTCTAAAACAATATTTACGTGTGCATTGTGCTTCAATATGAAAATATGGGATACACGTCAATGATACAGCCACCTAGTGACAGAAACAACCAAAAGACATGCATGAGCTCGGTTTGACGGTAAACCAGATATATGCGAGATAGCCCCACGGGAGAAAGGAAGAAAGAACCTTCACAATTTGCCTTACAATTGTTTTTCCCTTTCTTTTTTTTAAAATCAATAATTAAAAAAAACTTTCTAATGTAGAGTTCCTAAGATAAAAATAATATTCCCTGTGGAAGAACCCGCCCCCCTTTTTTTTCGTACTCTCCGATTTTAACTCTCAAATTAAGCTTTCCAATCTAATTAAAATTAAAACCTTGCTTACTAACCGATCTATCCTTGTACTGGACCGGCAACTTTCTTCATTTAATAAGAAAATATACAGTTGCGTTATAAAACATGCATGTTGTCTGCTTGGAGTCCCCGCCCGATAAGAAAGAAATAGCCTAACTCCCAGATACAATATTCCTGCATCACGTGATTTTTGCCACGTGGAGCTTACATTAGAATGAATACCGAATATGGAAAGTGAAACTACAATTCAAAACATAAAGTCCAAAGGCACATGGATGAAAAAGATTTTTTTTTTGGCAAAGGGTGCCGGGGTAATCTTCTCTGTGTTCATAATATACATGAAATATTTGCCACTGCCCCTTGTCTGCTCTATAAATTCTTACCCTGAGTTACTATCTGTTACTACGTGACGACACAGCCTTCTAGCGATAAAATAATATGTTTGAAAGAACTATGCACTCGGCTACCTTGTTTTCTTCAAATCGTTTTTAAAACGTCTTGGTTTTTTCAATTTGAATAATAGAAAACAAAACTATATATCAAACGAAAACTGGATAACGTGAGAAACAAGTTTCTTTCGTTAGTAAAAATTACTACTTCACTGCTTATTTCAGATTTCGAACCCTACACGTGGTAGCTTGGTTCGACTCCAATCTTAAGTGACTAGGATTGACAGTTTCCCTGCCGAAAGTCAGTGGTTCTCTGCGGGTGTCTCAGCTTTCTACACTCAAAAACAGCTGGGCGCAATGAAATAGCAAATAATGATAAAAGTGGCATTAAAGACCAACAATGAATACACCAATCATTGTACATCAGATCATAGTTTTGTTCAAACACGAATCTATTTATTTGAAATTGAACTTGACAATAGCAATTTTTCCCGCATCGTATAACGATGAATCCGGATAACACTGTAATATGTGCCGCTGGACATGATAAAGCTTAACCTTTAATATTTTAAATAATAGAAAGATTACTAGATGAATTTTAAAGCAGAACTATTTAAAATTAATGTCAGATGTTTAAGGAGAAACCAATAATTAATAAGAAGATATTTAAGATTTTTAAGATTTCCAAGGATAAGGGAACATAAAAGGGTACTGTCATTTAAGGTTGGTGTGTCCATCATATTACATATGTGGCAACCTTTTGTTTAAGTTTTATAACAAATTAAACTTTTCTAAGTTATTCAAGTTGCATTACTAACTTAAAGTCGACAACTTATAATGTAGAATATCTATCTTAAATAGAAAAGGGTGTTTTCTATGTCAAAAGATTGCAAAATTTTTGAGAATGAATAGAGCTGTCCCTATTCGAATGCAGCATTCGTTAACTTAGTAGACATGTCTTTGATAAGCAATACTTTGAACCACTGACAGGGTCTTTAACGATCCTATATGAAAAATGACAAAATTAAAGACAGAGTATTGTCCCTGCTAACCTGAAGAGTGTAGGTTTCAGCTCGAGAGTTCCCAGTGAAGACATTTTTTTTTGTTTCAGTTAAAAAAAATTGAGGGACAGAAAATCAGATCATTTCGTCTTTTTCTATTTAGTTCTTTGAGTCGCTTTTTTGCTTTTCTTTACTTTAGTATGCATGACTTGAAACTTTAAATTCATGTTCTAAAACAATATTTACGTGTGCATTGTGCTTCAATATGAAAATATGGGATACACGTCAATGATACAGCCACCTAGTGACAGAAACAACCAAAAGACATGCATGAGCTCGGTTTGACGGTAAACCAGATATATGCGAGATAGCCCCACGGGAGAAAGGAAGAAAGAACCTTCACAATTTGCCTTACAATTGTTTTTCCCTTTCTTTTTTTTAAAATCAATAATTAAAAAAAACTTTCTAATGTAGAGTTCCTAAGATAAAAATAATATTCCCTGTGGAAGAACCCGCCCCCCTTTTTTTTCGTACTCTCCGATTTTAACTCTCAAATTAAGCTTTCCAATCTAATTAAAATTAAAACCTTGCTTACTAACCGATCTATCCTTGTACTGGACCGGCAACTTTCTTCATTTAATAAGAAAATATACAGTTGCGTTATAAAACATGCATGTTGTCTGCTTGGAGTCCCCGCCCGATAAGAAAGAAATAGCCTAACTCCCAGATACAATATTCCTGCATCACGTGATTTTTGCCACGTGGAGCTTACATTAGAATGAATACCGAATATGGAAAGTGAAACTACAATTCAAAACATAAAGTCCAAAGGCACATGGATGAAAAAGATTTTTTTTTTGGCAAAGGGTGCCGGGGTAATCTTCTCTGTGTTCATAATATACATGAAATATTTGCCACTGCCCCTTGTCTGCTCTATAAATTCTTACCCTGAGTTTTCTATCTGTTACTACGTGACGACACAGCCTTCTAGCGATAAAATAATATGTTTGAAAGAACTATGCACTCGGCTACCTTGTTTTCTTCAAATCGTTTTTAAAACGTCTTGGTTTTTTCAATTTGAATAATAGAAAACAAAACTATATATCAAACGAAAACTGGATAACGTGAGAAACAAGTTTCTTTCGTTAGTAAAAATTACTACTTCACTGCTTATTTCAGATTTCGAACCCTACACGTGGTAGCTTGGTTCGACTCCAATCTTAAGTGACTAGGATTGACAGTTTCCCTGCCGAAAGTCAGTGGTTCTCTGCGGGTGTCTCAGCTTTCTACACTCAAAAACAGCTGGGCGCCATGAAATAGCAAATAATGATAAAAGTGGCATTAAAGACCAACAATGAATACACCAATCATTGTACATCAGATCATAGTTTTGTTCAAACACGAATCTATTTATTTGAAATTGAACTTGACAATAGTAATTTTTCCCGCATCGTATAACGATGAATCCGGATAACACTGTAATATGTGCCGCTGGACATGATAAAGCTTAACCTTTAATAATTTTAAATAAAAGAAAGATTACAAGATGAATTTTAAAGCAGAACTATTTAAAATTAATGTCAGATGTTTAAAGAGAAACCAATAATTAATAAGAAGATATTTAAGATTTTTAAGATTTCCAAGGATAAGGGAACTTAAAAGGGTACTGTCATTAAAGGTTGGTGTGTCCATCATATTACATATGTGGCAACCTTTTGTTTAAGTTTTATAACAAATTAAACTTTTCAAAGTTATTCAAGTTGCATTACTAACTTAATGTCGACAACTTATAATGTAGAATATCTATTTTAAATAGAAAAGGGTGTTTTCTATGTCAAAAGATTGCAAAATTTTTGAGAATGAATAGAGCTGTCCCTATTCGAATGCAGCATTCGTTAACTTAGTAGACATGTCTTTGATAAGCAATACTTTGAACCACTGACAGGGTCTTTAACGATCCTATATGAAAAATGACAAAATTAAAGACAGAGTATTGTCCCTGCTAACCTGAAGAGTGTAGGTTTCAGCTCGAGAGTTCCCAGTGAAGACATTTTTTTTTGTTTCAGTTAAAAAAAATTGAGGGACAGAAAATCAGATCATTTCGTCTTTTTCTATTTAGTTCTTTGAGTCGCTTTTTTGCTTTTCTTTACTTTAGTATGCATGACATGAAACTTTAAATTCATGTTCTAAAACAATATTTACGTGTGCATTGTGCTTCAATATGAAAATATGGGATAAACGTCAATGATACAGCCACCTAGTGACAGAAACAACCAAAAGACATGCATGAGCTCGGTTTGACGGTAAACCAGATATATGCGAGATAGCCCCACGGGAGAAAGGAAGAAAGAACCTTCACAATTTGCCTTACAATTGTTTTTCCCTTTCTTTTTTTAAAATCAATAATTAAAAAAAACTTTCTAATGTAGAGTTCCTAAGATAAAAATATTCCCTGTGGAAGAACCCGCCCCCCTTTTTTTTCGTCCTCTCCGATTTTAACTCTCAAATTAAGCTTTCCAATCTAATTAAAATTAAAACCTTGCTTTCTAACCGATCTATCCTTGTACTGGACCGGCAACTTTCTTCATTTAATAAGAAAATATACAGTTGCGTTATAAAACATGCATGTTGTCTGCTTGGAGTCCCCGCCCGAAAAGAAAGAAATAGCCTAACTCCCAGATACAATATTCCTGCATCACGTGATTTTTGCCACGTGGAGCTTACATTAGAATGAATACCGAAAGTGAAACTACAATTCAAAACATAAAGTCCAAAGGCACATGGATGAAAAAGATTTTTTTTTTGGCAAAGGGTGCCGGGGTAATCTTCTCTGTGTTCATAATATACATGAAATATTTGCCACTGCCCCTTGTCTGCTCTATAAATTCTTACCCTGAGTTTTCTATCTGTTACTACGTGACGACACAGCCTTCTAGCGATAAAATAATATGTTTGAAAGAACTATGCACTCGGCTACCTTGTTTTCTTCAAATCGTTTTTAAAACGTCTTGGTTTTTTCAATTTGAATAATAGAAAACAAAACTATATATCAAACGAAAACTGGATAACGTGAGAAACAAGTTTCTTTCGTTAGTAAAAATTACTACTTCACTGCTTATTTCAGATTTCGAACCCTACACGTGGTAGCTTGGTTCGACTCCAATCTTAAGTGACTAGGATTGACAGTTTCCCTGCCGAAAGTCAGTGGTTCTCTGCGGGTGTCTCAGCTTTCTACACTCAAAAACAGCTGGGCGCCATGAAATAGCAAATAATGATAAAAGTGGCATTAAAGACCAACAATGAATACACCAATCATTGTACATCAGATCATAGTTTTGTTCAAACACGAATCTATTTATTTGAAATTGAACTTGACAATAGTAATTTTTCCCGCATCGTATAACGATGAATCCGGATAACACTGTAATATGTGCCGCTGGACATGATAAAGCTTAACCTTTAATAATTTTAAATAAAAGAAAGATTACAAGATGAATTTTAAAGCAGAACTATTTAAAATTAATGTCAGATGTTTAAAGAGAAACCAATAATTAATAAGAAGATATTTAAGATTTTTAAGATTTCCAAGGATAAGGGAACTTAAAAGGGTACTGTCATTAAAGGTTGGTGTGTCCATCATATTACATATGTGGCAACCTTTTGTTTAAGTTTTATAACAAATTAAACTTTTCAAAGTTATTCAAGTTGCATTACTAACTTAATGTCGACAACTTATAATGTAGAATATCTATTTTAAATAGAAAAGGGTGTTTTCTATGTCAAAAGATTGCAAAATTTTTGAGAATGAATAGAGCTGTCCCTATTCGAATGCAGCATTCGTTAACTTAGTAGACATGTCTTTGATAAGCAATACTTTGAACCACTGACAGGGTCTTTAACGATCCTATATGAAAAATGACAAAATTAAAGACAGAGTATTGTCCCTGCTAACCTGAAGAGTGTAGGTTTCAGCTCGAGAGTTCCCAGTGAAGACATTTTTTTTTGTTTCAGTTAAAAAAAATTGAGGGACAGAAAATCAGATCATTTCGTCTTTTTCTATTTAGTTCTTTGAGTCGCTTTTTTGCTTTTCTTTACTTTAGTATGCATGACATGAAACTTTAAATTCATGTTCTAAAACAATATTTACGTGTGCATTGTGCTTCAATATGAAAATATGGGATAAACGTCAATGATACAGCCACCTAGTGACAGAAACAACCAAAAGACATGCATGAGCTCGGTTTGACGGTAAACCAGATATATGCGAGATAGCCCCACGGGAGAAAGGAAGAAAGAACCTTCACAATTTGCCTTACAATTGTTTTTCCCTTTCTTTTTTTAAAATCAATAATTAAAAAAAACTTTCTAATGTAGAGTTCCTAAGATAAAAATATTCCCTGTGGAAGAACCCGCCCCCCTTTTTTTTCGTCCTCTCCGATTTTAACTCTCAAATTAAGCTTTCCAATCTAATTAAAATTAAAACCTTGCTTTCTAACCGATCTATCCTTGTACTGGACCGGCAACTTTCTTCATTTAATAAGAAAATATACAGTTGCGTTATAAAACATGCATGTTGTCTGCTTGGAGTCCCCGCCCGAAAAGAAAGAAATAGCCTAACTCCCAGATACAATATTCCTGCATCACGTGATTTTTGCCACGTGGAGCTTACATTAGAATGAATACCGAAAGTGAAACTACAATTCAAAACATAAAGTCCAAAGGCACATGGATGAAAAAGATTTTTTTTTTGGCAAAGGGTGCCGGGGTAATCTTCTCTGTGTTCATAATATACATGAAATATTTGCCACTGCCCCTTGTCTGCTCTATAAATTCTTACCCTGAGTTTTCTATCTGTTACTACGTGACGACACAGCCTTCTAGCGATAAAATAATATGTTTGAAAGAACTATGCACTCGGCTACCTTGTTTTCTTCAAATCGTTTTTAAAACGTCTTGGTTTTTTCAATTTGAATAATAGAAAACAAAACTATATATCAAACGAAAACTGGATAACGTGAGAAACAAGTTTCTTTCGTTAGTAAAAATTACTACTTCACTGCTTATTTCAGATTTCGAACCCTACACGTGGTAGCTTGGTTCGACTCCAATCTTAAGTGACTAGGATTGACAGTTTCCCTGCCGAAAGTCAGTGGTTCTCTGCGGGTGTCTCAGCTTTCTACACTCAAAAACAGCTGGGCGCCATGAAATAGCAAATAATGATAAAAGTGGCATTAAAGACCAACAATGAATACACCAATCATTGTACATCAGATCATAGTTTTGTTCAAACACGAATCTATTTATTTGAAATTGAACTTGACAATAGTAATTTTTCCCGCATCGTATAACGATGAATCCGGATAACACTGTAATATGTGCCGCTGGACATGATAAAGCTTAACCTTTAATAATTTTAAATAAAAGAAAGATTACTAGATGAATTTTAAAGCAGAACTATTTAAAATTAATGTCAGATGTTTAAAGAGAAACCAATAATTAATAAGTAGATATTTAAGATTTTTAAGATTTCCAAGGATAAGGGAACTTAAAAGGGTACTGTCATTAAAGGTTGGTGTGTCCATCATATTACATATGTGGCAACCTTTTGTTTAAGTTTTATAACAAATTAAACTTTTCAAAGTTATTCAAGTTGCATTACTAACTTAATGTCGACAACTTATAATGTAGAATATCTATTTTAAATAGAAAAGGGTGTTTTCTATGTCAAAAGATTGCAAAATTTTTGAGAATGAATAGAGCTGTCCCTATTCGAATGCAGCATTCGTTAACTTAGTAGACATGTCTTTGATAAGCAATACTTCGAACCACTGACAGGGTCTTTAACGATCCTATATGAAAAATGACAAAATTAAAGACAGAGTATTGTCCCTGCTAACCTGAAGAGTGTAGGTTTCAGCTCGAGAGTTCCCAGTGAAGACATTTTTTTTTGTTTCAGTTAAAAAAAATTGAGGGACAGAAAATCAGATCATTTCGTCTTTTTCTATTTAGTTCTTTGAGTCGCTTTTTTGCTTTTCTTTACTTTAGTATGCATGACATGAAACTTTAAATTCATGTTCTAAAACAATATTTACGTGTGCATTGTGCTTCAATATGAAAATATGGGATAAACGTCAATGATACAGCCACCTAGTGACAGAAACAACCAAAAGACATGCATGAGCTCGGTTTGACGGTAAACCAGATATATGCGAGATAGCCCCACGGGAGAAAGGAAGAAAGAACCTTCACAATTTGCCTTACAATTGTTTTTCCCTTTCTTTTTTTAAAATCAATAATTAAAAAAAACTTTCTAATGTAGAGTTCCTAAGATAAAAATATTCCCTGTGGAAGAACCCGCCCCCCTTTTTTTTCGTCCTCTCCGATTTTAACTCTCAAATTAAGCTTTCCAATCTAATTAAAATTAAAACCTTGCTTTCTAACCGATCTATCCTTGTACTGGACCGGCAACTTTCTTCATTTAATAAGAAAATATACAGTTGCGTTATAAAACATGCATGTTGTCTGCTTGGAGTCCCCGCCCGAAAAGAAAGAAATAGCCTAACTCCCAGATACAATATTCCTGCATCACGTGATTTTTGCCACGTGGAGCTTACATTAGAATGAATACCGAAAGTGAAACTACAATTCAAAACATAAAGTCCAAAGGCACATGGATGAAAAAGATATTTTTTTTTGGCAAAGGGTGCCGGGGTAATCTTCTCTGTGTTCATAATATACATGAAATATTTGCCACTGCCCCTTGTCTGCTCTATAAATTCTTACCCTGAGTTTTCTATCTGTTACTACGTGACGACACAGCCTTCTAGCGATAAAATAATATGTTTGAAAGAACTATGCACTCGGCTACCTTGTTTTCTTCAAATCGTTTTTAAAACGTCTTGGTTTTTTCAATTTGAATAATAGAAAACAAAACTATATATCAAACGAAAACTGGATAACGTGAGAAACAAGTTTCTTTCGTTAGTAAAAATTACTACTTCACTGCTTATTTCAGATTTCGAACCCTACACGTGGTAGCTTGGTTCGACTCCAATCTTAAGTGACTAGGATTGACAGTTTCCCTGCCGAAAGTCAGTGGTTCTCTGCGGGTGTCTCAGCTTTCCACACTCAAAAACAGCTGGGCGCCATGAAATAGCAAATAATGATAAAAGTGGCATTAAAGACCAACAATGAATACACCAATCATTGTACATCAGATCATAGTTTTGTTCAAACACGAATCTATTTATTTGAAATTGAACTTGACAATAGTAATTTTTCCCGCATCGTATAACGATGAATCCGGATAACACTGTAATATGTGCCGCTGGACATGATAAAGCTTAACCTTTAATAATTTTAAATAAAAGAAAGATTACTAGATGAATTTTAAAGCAGAACTATTTAAAATTAATGTCAGATGTTTAAAGAGAAACCAATAATTAATAAGAAGATATTTAAGATTTTTAAGATTTCCAAGGATAAGGGAACTTAAAAGGGTACTGTCATTAAAGGTTGGTGTGTCCATCATATTACATATGTGGCAACCTTTTGTTTAAGTTTTATAACAAATTAAACTTTTCAAAGTTATTCAAGTTGCATTACTAACTTAATGTCGACAACTTATAATGTAGAATATCTATTTTAAATAGAAAAGGGTGTTTTCTATGTCAAAAGATTGCAAAATTTTTGAGAATGAATAGAGCTGTCCCTATTCGAATGCAGCATTCGTTAACTTAGTAGACATGTCTTTGATAAGCAATACTTTGAACCACTGACAGGGTCTTTTACGATCCTATATGAAAAATGACAAAATTAAAGACAGAGTATTGTCCCTGCTAACCTGAAGAGTGTAGGTTTCAGCTCGAGAGTTCCCAGTGAAGACATTTTTTTTTGTTTCAGTTATAAAAAATTGAGGGACAGAAAATCAGATCATTTCGTCTTTTTCTATTTAGTTCTTTGAGTCGCTTTTTTGCTTTTCTTTACTTTAGTATGCATGACATGAAACTTTAAATTCATGTTCTAAAACAATATTTACGTGTGCATTGTGCTTCAATATGAAAATATGGGATAAACGTCAATGATACAGCCACCTAGTGACAGAAACAACCAAAAGACATGCATGAGCTCGGTTTGACGGTAAACCAGATATATGCGAGATAGCCCCACGGGAGAAAGGAAGAAAGAACCTTCACAATTTGCCTTACAATTGTTTTTCCCTTTCTTTTTTTTAAAATCAATAATTAAAAAAAACTTTCTAATGTAGAGTTCCTAAGATAAAAATATTCCCTGTGGAAGAACCCGCCCCCCTTTTTTTTCGTCCTCTCCGATTTTAACTCTCAAATTAAGCTTTCCAATCTAATTAAAATTAAAACCTTGCTTTCTAACCGATCTATCCTTGTACTGGACCGGCAACTTTCTTCATTTAATAAGAAAATATACAGTTGCGTTATAAAACATGCATGTTGTCTGCTTGGAGTCCCCGCCCGAAAAGAAAGAAATAGCCTAACTCCCAGATACAATATTCCTGCATCACGTGATTTTTGCCACGTGGAGCTTACATTAGAATGAATACCGAAAGTGAAACTACAATTCAAAACATAAAGTCCAAAGGCACATGGATGAAAAAGATTTTTTTTTTGGCAAAGGGTGCCGGGGTAATCTTCTCTGTGTTCATAATATACATGAAATATTTGCCACTGCCCCTTGTCTGCTCTATAAATTCTTACCCTGAGTTTTCTATCTGTTACTACGTGACGACACAGCCTTCTAGCGATAAAATAATATGTTTGAAAGAACTATGCACTCGGCTACCTTGTTTTCTTCAAATCGTTTTTAAAACGTCTTGGTTTTTTCAATTTGAATAATAGAAAACAAAACTATATATCAAACGAAAACTGGATAACGTGAGAAACAAGTTTCTTTCGTTAGTAAAAATTACTACTTCACTGCTTATTTCAGATTTCGAACCCTACACGTGGTAGCTTGGTTCGACTCCAATCTTAAGTGACTAGGATTGACAGTTTCCCTGCCGAAAGTCAGTGGTTCTCTGCGGGTGTCTCAGCTTTCTACACTCAAAAACAGCTGGGCGCCATGAAATAGCAAATAATGATAAAAGTGGCATTAAAGACCAACAATGAATACACCAATCATTGTACATCAGATCATAGTTTTGTTCAAACACGAATCTATTTATTTGAAATTGAACTTGACAATAGTAATTTTTCCCGCATCGTATAACGATGAATCCGGATAACACTGTAATATGTGCCGCTGGACATGATAAAGCTTAACCTTTAATAATTTTAAATAAAAGAAAGATTACTAGATGAATTTTAAAGCAGAACTATTTAAAATTAATGTCAGATGTTTAAAGAGAAACCAATAATTAATAAGAAGATATTTAAGATTTTTAAGATTTCCAAGGATAAGGGAACTTAAAAGGGTACTGTCATTAAAGGTTGGTGTGTCCATCATATTACATATGTGGCAACCTTTTGTTTAAGTTTTATAACAAATTAAACTTTTCAAAGTTATTCAAGTTGCATTACTAACTTAATGTCGACAACTTATAATGTAGAATATCTATTTTAAATAGAAAAGGGTGTTTTCTATGTCAAAAGATTGCAAAATTTTTGAGAATGAATAGAGCTGTCCCTATTCGAATGCAGCATTCGTTAACTTAGTAGACATGTCTTTGATAAGCAATACTTTGAACCACTGACAGGGTCTTTAACGATCCTATATGAAAAATGACAAAATTAAAGACAGAGTATTGTCCCTGCTAACCTGAAGAGTGTAGGTTTCAGCTCGAGAGTTCCCAGTGAAGACATTTTTTTTTGTTTCAGTTATAAAAAATTGAGGGACAGAAAATCAGATCATTTCGTCTTTTTCTATTTAGTTCTTTGAGTCGCTTTTTTGCTTTTCTTTACTTTAGTATGCATGACATGAAACTTTAAATTCATGTTCTAAAACAATATTTACGTGTGCATTGTGCTTCAATATGAAAATATGGGATAAACGTCAATGATACAGCCACCTAGTGACAGAAACAACCAAAAGACATGCATGAGCTCGGTTTGACGGTAAACCAGATATATGCGAGATAGCCCCACGGGAGAAAGGAAGAAAGAACCTTCACAATTTGCCTTACAATTGTTTTTCCCTTTCTTTTTTTTAAAATCAATAATTAAAAAAAACTTTCTAATGTAGAGTTCCTAAGATAAAAATATTCCCTGTGGAAGAACCCGCCCCCCTTTTTTTTCGTCCTCTCCGATTTTAACTCTCAAATTAAGCTTTCCAATCTAATTAAAATTAAAACCTTGCTTTCTAACCGATCTATCCTTGTACTGGACCGGCAACTTTCTTCATTTAATAAGAAAATATACAGTTGCGTTATAAAACATGCATGTTGTCTGCTTGGAGTCCCCGCCCGAAAAGAAAGAAATAGCCTAACTCCCAGATACAATATTCCTGCATCACGTGATTTTTGCCACGTGGAGCTTACATTAGAATGAATACCGAAAGTGAAACTACAATTCAAAACATAAAGTCCAAAGGCACATGGATGAAAAAGATTTTTTTTTTGGCAAAGGGTGCCGGGGTAATCTTCTCTGTGTTCATAATATACATGAAATATTTGCCACTGCCCCTTGTCTGCTCTATAAATTCTTACCCTGAGTTTTCTATCTGTTACTACGTGACGACACAGCCTTCTAGCGATAAAATAATATGTTTGAAAGAACTATGCACTCGGCTACCTTGTTTTCTTCAAATCGTTTTTAAAACGTCTTGGTTTTTTCAATTTGAATAATAGAAAACAAAACTATATATCAAACGAAAACTGGATAACGTGAGAAACAAGTTTCTTTCGTTAGTAAAAATTACTACTTCACTGCTTATTTCAGATTTCGAACCCTACACGTGGTAGCTTGGTTCGACTCCAATCTTAAGTGACTAGGATTGACAGTTTCCCTGCCGAAAGTCAGTGGTTCTCTGCGGGTGTCTCAGCTTTCTACACTCAAAAACAGCTGGGCGCCATGAAATAGCAAATAATGATAAAAGTGGCATTAAAGACCAACAATGAATACACCAATCATTGTACATCAGATCATAGTTTTGTTCAAACACGAATCTATTTATTTGAAATTGAACTTGACAATAGTAATTTTTCCCGCATCGTATAACGATGAATCCGGATAACACTGTAATATGTGCCGCTGGACATGATAAAGCTTAACCTTTAATAATTTTAAATAAAAGAAAGATTACTAGATGAATTTTAAAGCAGAACTATTTAAAATTAATGTCAGATGTTTAAAGAGAAACCAATAATTAATAAGAAGATATTTAAGATTTTTAAGATTTCCAAGGATAAGGGAACTTAAAAGGGTACTGTCATTAAAGGTTGGTGTGTCCATCATATTACATATGTGGCAACCTTTTGTTTAAGTTTTATAACAAATTAAACTTTTCAAAGTTATTCAAGTTGCATTACTAACTTAATGTCGACAACTTATAATGTAGAATATCTATTTTAAATAGAAAAGGGTGTTTTCTATGTCAAAAGATTGCAAAATTTTTGAGAATGAATAGAGCTGTCCCTATTCGAATGCAGCATTCGTTAACTTAGTAGACATGTCTTTGATAAGCAATACTTTGAACCACTGACAGGGTCTTTAACGATCCTATATGAAAAATGACAAAATTAAAGACAGAGTATTGTCCCTGCTAACCTGAAGAGTGTAGGTTTCAGCTCGAGAGTTCCCAGTGAAGACATTTTTTTTTGTTTCAGTTATAAAAAATTGAGGGACAGAAAATCAGATCATTTCGTCTTTTTCTATTTAGTTCTTTGAGTCGCTTTTTTGCTTTTCTTTACTTTAGTATGCATGACATGAAACTTTAAATTCATGTTCTAAAACAATATTTACGTGTGCATTGTGCTTCAATATGAAAATATGGGATAAACGTCAATGATACAGCCACCTAGTGACAGAAACAACCAAAAGACATGCATGAGCTCGGTTTGACGGTAAACCAGATATATGCGAGATAGCCCCACGGGAGAAAGGAAGAAAGAACCTTCACAATTTGCCTTACAATTGTTTTTCCCTTTCTTTTTTTTAAAATCAATAATTAAAAAAAACTTTCTAATGTAGAGTTCCTAAGATAAAAATATTCCCTGTGGAAGAACCCGCCCCCCTTTTTTTTCGTCCTCTCCGATTTTAACTCTCAAATTAAGCTTTCCAATCTAATTAAAATTAAAACCTTGCTTTCTAACCGATCTATCCTTGTACTGGACCGGCAACTTTCTTCATTTAATAAGAAAATATACAGTTGCGTTATAAAACATGCATGTTGTCTGCTTGGAGTCCCCGCCCGAAAAGAAAGAAATAGCCTAACTCCCAGATACAATATTCCTGCATCACGTGATTTTTGCCACGTGGAGCTTACATTAGAATGAATACCGAAAGTGAAACTACAATTCAAAACATAAAGTCCAAAGGCACATGGATGAAAAAGATATTTTTTTTTGGCAAAGGGTGCCGGGGTAATCTTCTCTGTGTTCATAATATACATGAAATATTTGCCACTGCCCCTTGTCTGCTCTATAAATTCTTACCCTGAGTTTTCTATCTGTTACTACGTGACGACACAGCCTTCTAGCGATAAAATAATATGTTTGAAAGAACTATGCACTCGGCTACCTTGTTTTCTTCAAATCGTTTTTAAAACGTCTTGGTTTTTTCAATTTGAATAATAGAAAACAAAACTATATATCAAACGAAAACTGGATAACGTGAGAAACAAGTTTCTTTCGTTAGTAAAAATTACTACTTCACTGCTTATTTCAGATTTCGAACCCTACACGTGGTAGCTTGGTTCGACTCCAATCTTAAGTGACTAGGATTGACAGTTTCCCTGCCGAAAGTCAGTGGTTCTCTGCGGGTGTCTCAGCTTTCTACACTCAAAAACAGCTGGGCGCCATGAAATAGCAAATAATGATAAAAGTGGCATTAAAGACCAACAATGAATACACCAATCATTGTACATCAGATCATAGTTTTGTTCAAACACGAATCTATTTATTTGAAATTGAACTTGACAATAGTAATTTTTCCCGCATCGTATAACGATGAATCCGGATAACACTGTAATATGTGCCGCTGGACATGATAAAGCTTAACCTTTAATAATTTTAAATAAAAGAAAGATTACTAGATGAATTTTAAAGCAGAACTATTTAAAATTAATGTCAGATGTTTAAAGAGAAACCAATAATTAATAAGAAGATATTTAAGATTTTTAAGATTTCCAAGGATAAGGGAACTTAAAAGGGTACTGTCATTAAAGGTTGGTGTGTCCATCATATTACATATGTGGCAACCTTTTGTTTAAGTTTTATAACAAATTAAACTTTTCAAAGTTATTCAAGTTGCATTACTAACTTAATGTCGACAACTTATAATGTAGAATATCTATTTTAAATAGAAAAGGGTGTTTTCTATGTCAAAAGATTGCAAAATTTTTGAGAATGAATAGAGCTGTCCCTATTCGAATGCAGCATTCGTTAACTTAGTAGACATGTCTTTGATAAGCAATACTTTGAACCACTGACAGGGTCTTTAACGATCCTATATGAAAAATGACAAAATTAAAGACAGAGTATTGTCCCTGCTAACCTGAAGAGTGTAGGTTTCAGCTCGAGAGTTCCCAGTGAAGACATTTTTTTTTGTTTCAGTTATAAAAAATTGAGGGACAGAAAATCAGATCATTTCGTCTTTTTCTATTTAGTTCTTTGAGTCGCTTTTTTGCTTTTCTTTACTTTAGTATGCATGACATGAAACTTTAAATTCATGTTCTAAAACAATATTTACGTGTGCATTGTGCTTCAATATGAAAATATGGGATAAACGTCAATGATACAGCCACCTAGTGACAGAAACAACCAAAAGACATGCATGAGCTCGGTTTGACGGTAAACCAGATATATGCGAGATAGCCCCACGGGAGAAAGGAAGAAAGAACCTTCACAATTTGCCTTACAATTGTTTTTCCCTTTCTTTTTTTTAAAATCAATAATTAAAAAAAACTTTCTAATGTAGAGTTCCTAAGATAAAAATATTCCCTGTGGAAGAACCCGCCCCCCTTTTTTTTCGTCCTCTCCGATTTTAACTCTCAAATTAAGCTTTCCAATCTAATTAAAATTAAAACCTTGCTTTCTAACCGATCTATCCTTGTACTGGACCGGCAACTTTCTTCATTTAATAAGAAAATATACAGTTGCGTTATAAAACATGCATGTTGTCTGCTTGGAGTCCCCGCCCGAAAAGAAAGAAATAGCCTAACTCCCAGATACAATATTCCTGCATCACGTGATTTTTGCCACGTGGAGCTTACATTAGAATGAATACCGAAAGTGAAACTACAATTCAAAACATAAAGTCCAAAGGCACATGGATGAAAAAGATTTTTTTTTTGGCAAAGGGTGCCGGGGTAATCTTCTCTGTGTTCATAATATACATGAAATATTTGCCACTGCCCCTTGTCTGCTCTATAAATTCTTACCCTGAGTTTTCTATCTGTTACTACGTGACGACACAGCCTTCTAGCGATAAAATAATATGTTTGAAAGAACTATGCACTCGGCTACCTTGTTTTCTTCAAATCGTTTTTAAAACGTCTTGGTTTTTTCAATTTGAATAATAGAAAACAAAACTATATATCAAACGAAAACTGGATAACGTGAGAAACAAGTTTCTTTCGTTAGTAAAAATTACTACTTCACTGCTTATTTCAGATTTCGAACCCTACACGTGGTAGCTTGGTTCGACTCCAATCTTAAGTGACTAGGATTGACAGTTTCCCTGCCGAAAGTCAGTGGTTCTCTGCGGGTGTCTCAGCTTTCTACACTCAAAAACAGCTGGGCGCCATGAAATAGCAAATAATGATAAAAGTGGCATTAAAGACCAACAATGAATACACCAATCATTGTACATCAGATCATAGTTTTGTTCAAACACGAATCTATTTATTTGAAATTGAACTTGACAATAGTAATTTTTCCCGCATCGTATAACGATGAATCCGGATAACACTGTAATATGTGCCGCTGGACATGATAAAGCTTAACCTTTAATAATTTTAAATAAAAGAAAGATTACTAGATGAATTTTAAAGCAGAACTATTTAAAATTAATGTCAGATGTTTAAAGAGAAACCAATAATTAATAAGAAGATATTTAAGATTTTTAAGATTTCCAAGGATAAGGGAACTTAAAAGGGTACTGTCATTAAAGGTTGGTGTGTCCATCATATTACATATGTGGCAACCTTTTGTTTAAGTTTTATAACAAATTAAACTTTTCAAAGTTATTCAAGTTGCATTACTAACTTAATGTCGACAACTTATAATGTAGAATATCTATTTTAAATAGAAAAGGGTGTTTTCTATGTCAAAAGATTGCAAAATTTTTGAGAATGAATAGAGCTGTCCCTATTCGAATGCAGCATTCGTTAACTTAGTAGACATGTCTTTGATAAGCAATACTTTGAACCACTGACAGGGTCTTTAACGATCCTATATGAAAAATGACAAAATTAAAGACAGAGTATTGTCCCTGCTAACCTGAAGAGTGTAGGTTTCAGCTCGAGAGTTCCCAGTGAAGACATTTTTTTTTGTTTCAGTTATAAAAAATTGAGGGACAGAAAATCAGATCATTTCGTCTTTTTCTATTTAGTTCTTTGAGTCGCTTTTTTGCTTTTCTTTACTTTAGTATGCATGACATGAAACTTTAAATTCATGTTCTAAAACAATATTTACGTGTGCATTGTGCTTCAATATGAAAATATGGGATAAACGTCAATGATACAGCCACCTAGTGACAGAAACAACCAAAAGACATGCATGAGCTCGGTTTGACGGTAAACCAGATATATGCGAGATAGCCCCACGGGAGAAAGGAAGAAAGAACCTTCACAATTTGCCTTACAATTGTTTTTCCCTTTCTTTTTTTTAAAATCAATAATTAAAAAAAACTTTCTAATGTAGAGTTCCTAAGATAAAAATATTCCCTGTGGAAGAACCCGCCCCCCTTTTTTTTCGTCCTCTCCGATTTTAACTCTCAAATTAAGCTTTCCAATCTAATTAAAATTAAAACCTTGCTTTCTAACCGATCTATCCTTGTACTGGACCGGCAACTTTCTTCATTTAATAAGAAAATATACAGTTGCGTTATAAAACATGCATGTTGTCTGCTTGGAGTCCCCGCCCGAAAAGAAAGAAATAGCCTAACTCCCAGATACAATATTCCTGCATCACGTGATTTTTGCCACGTGGAGCTTACATTAGAATGAATACCGAAAGTGAAACTACAATTCAAAACATAAAGTCCAAAGGCACATGGATGAAAAAGATTTTTTTTTTGGCAAAGGGTGCCGGGGTAATCTTCTCTGTGTTCATAATATACATGAAATATTTGCCACTGCCCCTTGTCTGCTCTATAAATTCTTACCCTGAGTTTTCTATCTGTTACTACGTGACGACACAGCCTTATAGCGATAAAATAATATGTTTGAAAGAACTATGCACTCGGCTACCTTGTTTTCTTCAAATCGTTTTTAAAACGTCTTGGTTTTTTCAATTTGAATAATAGAAAACAAAACTATATATCAAACGAAAACTGGATAACGTGAGAAACAAGTTTCTTTCGTTAGTAAAAATTACTACTTCACTGCTTATTTCAGATTTCGAACCCTACACGTGGTAGCTTGGTTCGACTCCAATCTTAAGTGACTAGGATTGACAGTTTCCCTGCCGAAAGTCAGTGGTTCTCTGCGGGTGTCTCAGCTTTCTACACTCAAAAACAGCTGGGCGCCATGAAATAGCAAATAATGATAAAAGTGGCATTAAAGACCAACAATGAATACACCAATCATTGTACATCAGATCATAGTTTTGTTCAAACACGAATCTATTTATTTGAAATTGAACTTGACAATAGTAATTTTTCCCGCATCGTATAACGATGAATCCGGATAACACTGTAATATGTGCCGCTGGACATGATAAAGCTTAACCTTTAATAATTTTAAATAAAAGAAAGATTACTAGATGAATTTTAAAGCAGAACTATTTAAAATTAATGTCAGATGTTTAAAGAGAAACCAATAATTAATAAGAAGATATTTAAGATTTTTAAGATTTCCAAGGATAAGGGAACTTAAAAGGGTACTGTCATTAAAGGTTGGTGTGTCCATCATATTACATATGTGGCAACCTTTTGTTTAAGTTTTATAACAAATTAAACTTTTCAAAGTTATTCAAGTTGCATTACTAACTTAATGTCGACAACTTATAATGTAGAATATCTATTTTAAATAGAAAAGGGTGTTTTCTATGTCAAAAGATTGCAAAATTTTTGAGAATGAATAGAGCTGTCCCTATTCGAATGCAGCATTCGTTAACTTAGTAGACATGTCTTTGATAAGCAATACTTTGAACCACTGACAGGGTCTTTAACGATCCTATATGAAAAATGACAAAATTAAAGACAGAGTATTGTCCCTGCTAACCTGAAGAGTGTAGGTTTCAGCTCGAGAGTTCCCAGTGAAGACATTTTTTTTTGTTTCAGTTATAAAAAATTGAGGGACAGAAAATCAGATCATTTCGTCTTTTTCTATTTAGTTCTTTGAGTCGCTTTTTTGCTTTTCTTTACTTTAGTATGCATGACATGAAACTATAAATTCATGTTCTAAAACAATATTTACGTGTGCATTGTGCTTCAATATGAAAATATGGGATAAACGTCAATGATACAGCCACCTAGTGACAGAAACAACCAAAAGACATGCATGAGCTCGGTTTGACGGTAAACCAGATATATGCGAGATAGCCCCACGGGAGAAAGGAAGAAAGAACCTTCACAATTTGCCTTACAATTGTTTTTCCCTTTCTTTTTTTTAAAATCAATAATTAAAAAAAACTTTCTAATGTAGAGTTCCTAAGATAAAAATATTCCCTGTGGAAGAACCCGCCCCCCTTTTTTTTCGTCCTCTCCGATTTTAACTCTCAAATTAAGCTTTCCAATCTAATTAAAATTAAAACCTTGCTTTCTAACCGATCTATCCTTGTACTGGACCGGCAACTTTCTTCATTTAATAAGAAAATATACAGTTGCGTTATAAAACATGCATGTTGTCTGCTTGGAGTCCCCGCCCGAAAAGAAAGAAATAGCCTAACTCCCAGATACAATATTCCTGCATCACGTGATTTTTGCCACGTGGAGCTTACATTAGAATGAATACCGAAAGTGAAACTACAATTCAAAACATAAAGTCCAAAGGCACATGGATGAAAAAGATTTTTTTTTTGGCAAAGGGTGCCGGGGTAATCTTCTCTGTGTTCATAATATACATGAAATATTTGCCACTGCTCCTTGTCTGCTCTATAAATTCTTACCCTGAGTTTTTTATCTGTTACATGCCAAGATATCCTCGCTAAAAATTCCGGTTGACCTCCTGTGGCACCTATTAGTAGTTAAAGATTGTATTTCATTCAACAAATTAATTTATGACCTGCATGTACGTGTCGCTTAGAACACGGCCATATACCAAATGGTTAATAATAATCATCCATGTAATTTGCTCTGTGGGATGTTTGCAAAATTTCAACGGAGGCAATTTCTTGGCATGCAATGGATTTGGTGTAAAGACGTCATAAACAGTCAGAGAAAAACACAACCTTGTGCAATGCAAAGATACAGGTAGGGCAAGCTGACCAAGGTTCGGACAGTATCACTTTTTCGAATGCCAACAGTGGGTTGGACACTATAAATAGAACGCTTACTCACCTCTCTGGAATGTGTATGGCAGGCTGTTTTTAGGTCAGTATCAGGCAAAAACCCCGAAAAATTCCAAAGAATTGAATTGAATGAGCCAATCAAAATTGGGATTCCATAACAACTATCGGAACATACATTTTAAGGATAAATCTATTGGTTTATTAGTATTAACAGAACAAAAACCGATTAAATTGTCCGAACGAAGGTACTTGTCCGAACCTTGGTCAGCTTGCCCTATCGACAGATTGTAGATCCATGAATGTGTATATGTATATAACATACTAGTAATATATAGTTTGCTTTTAATTTACTGATAACAAAATCAATATTTATACCAATAAAAAACAATATTCAATGATCTTATTACAGTGTTAAATTGGTAACCTTTTAGAATAAGTTTATTTAAAGGAGCGATAAGTTTACACGGATCATTTCTAAATTTCCGGGCACGGTTAACAATATTAACGTTAAAACGAGGATGCGCTATCCCGTTTGAATTTTTTTTTATTACAGGTACAACCAAAATCAAATCTTTATATCTATGGAAAAATTTAGCAAAGGTTTTAAGTAATTTATGGTAACGGTATCCCTGGTTTAATAATTTACCAGTAATACATATCGTTCGTTAAAATAAAAAAACGTCACAACAGACACGGGCATAGCGAACGAGCTTTGAAATATAAACACCGTAAGATGGTGTCAAAGGAACATCACCATCTAAAAATGGAAATTTAACAATAGGAAACAAAAAAATGTCCCTTTTGTCGTAAATTTTAGTGTGGAGTTTCCCGTTTAAAACCAAAATATCTAAATCTAGGAAAGGACAGTTACTACCTTTTAAATTTGATTTATTTAAAGTAAGTTCCTTGGGGGTAAATTCAATCAATAAAAGAACTTGATGAATTCTTGGTATGGTAGCTCATGCCAATGCTTTGCGTCAAAACCAATATTTTTTTATTCAGTGATGAGGTACCTGATATCCGGTGGTTGTTGATGTGTTTCTCGTTTCCCTTTTTATATGTAGATTATACCGTTGTTTTTCCTGTTTAAATGGTTTAACACTAGTAATTTTTGGGGCTTTTATAGCTTGCTGTGTGAGCCAAGGGTCCGCGTAGAAGGCCGTACTTTGACCTATAATGGTTCAACTTTACAAATTGTGACTTGGATGGAGAGTTGTCTCATTGGTGCTCATACCACATCTTTTTATATCTATTTGTTTTCAGCATGGTAATCTTATTTTTAACTTATAGTGCTTCTGCTATTTTTGTGATTATTTAAGTTACTTTATTAGTCTCAAATAAGTGTGTTTTTAAGCTCTTGTTAGAACTTTTATGTGGTATAATAGAAAAGAAAGAATCATGACACAAATAACTAAATACACAGAAAAAAACACAATAAAGCAAAGAAACAGCACTTTTATTGCTGTTTCTCATCTCAAAGTCACAGTGATGTCTTCAACACGGAGCAATGTCTGTTGTACAGAACTTTAATGTTTGTCGACCTATATGTCTTGGATGTTTCACCTTGGACAGAGTTTGGATGTTTCACCTTGGACATAGTTTGGATGTTTCACCTTGGACATAGTTTGGATGTTTCACCTTGGACAGAGTTTGGATGTTTCACCTTGAACATAGTTTGGATGTTTCACCTTGGACATAGTTTGGATGTTTCACCTTGGACATAGTTTGGATGTTTCACCTTGGACATAGTTTGGATGTTTCACCTTGGACAGAGTTTGGATGTTTCACCTTGGACATAGTTTGGATGTTTCACCTTGGACATAGTTTGGATGTTTCACCTTGGACAGAGTTTGGATGTTTCACCTTGGACATAGTTTGGATGTTTCACCTTGGACATAGTTTGGATGTTTCACCTTGGACAGAGTTTGGATGTTTCACCTTGGACATAGTTTGGATGTTTCACCTTGGACATAGTTTGGATGTTTCACCTTGGACAGAGTTTGGATTATCGTTTATGTAAATGACATGTAGTAAACCATAAATTCGCTGCAATGTATTGTTTATCAGTAATATAGTGCATGGGACAAATGACAATGCAGTCCACAATTTTAAAGTTATTTATTTGCTGTATTGGAATTAGAATTTGATTTGTCTCTCTTAATCCACCATTTTCTACATTTGAAAATGCCTGTACCAAGTCAGGAATATGACAGTTCTTGTCCATTCGTTTTTGATGCGTTCTGTTATTTGATTTTCTCTAAGTTCAGTATTTTTGTGATTTTAAGTTTTTTTTTATATACGACAATAAGGATTTGAGTGGAGATATTCTTGGATTCAGGAATACGACACGTGTAGAAACTAATCGCATTTTCAGTCATAACCGAAGAACTGAAGCAACACGATTTTTTCTATATGTTTTTATATTTTAGTTAGAACAGATCAACGTGCAAAGAGATCAAATAATGATATCTTATCACATCTTCTTATTTACACTCCTAACTTTTACAGATAATTCATGCTTTGAAAAATAACTTTTATCTTTCTGTTAGAATTTTATGGGATCCAGCAAATCCATCATTATATTTATCTTTTTTTTTAATTTTCTACTGTATAGTCAGCTTTAAAAGACCCCGATATGACAAAATGCATCTTAGCCAATTCTTCAATACTTTTCAGTGAATATATAAAGACATATCAGTTGATGACAAGCGGTTAGAAAAATAAATATGTTTCAAAATATAATTTTCAATTAGGGATTACATTGATATGGAATAAAATGAACTCTCGTTTTGCAAGGAACGTCTGTATAAACCCTAATTTATTTCGCTTTTGAAACAATTTTCAAAGCCTTGCTTCAATTTATGTGAAACTATATACTCTAGAGTTGGCGTGAATCAGATGTGAATACTGAAAGATTCCAAAGATATTTAAGAGTACATACAATCTAAAACTCTTTCCTCGTACAATAATTTAAAACATTTGACTTTTCTACTCTTGACATAAGTATGCCAAAGAGACAAATTAAAAGTGTAGGTCCTGCTTTGTTTCATAAAAAAGAATGGTCAACGTTGATACGAGTCTCATTTCTAAGGGACTTATACTTTGTACAAAAATCACTCTGATTTAAACAAAACAAATAAATATTTTCTGAAATTTAGATTATCAAGATGTCTGATTTCTTGTATGTTTGGATGATGTGTTTTTCAACAAACAAACAACATTCCCATTGTAACCAACTCTGCTCCTTTTCTTTCCAAGTCATTCCTTAATTCATATGAGGCTGACTTCATACAATGAGTTTTTAGGAAGAAAGGAAAGAAATCGGTAGTATGCTCTTACTTTCCGCCATAAAGATGATGCTCTCTCACTGAATGATTAAAAAATTTGGTGACTATATCGAATGCATCTATCCCATCGAACTTCTTTATAGAACACATACAATTAAATCTACCTCATATCTTGAATTACATCTAGAAATTAACAATCAAAATCGTATGAAAACAAAATTTTACGACAGAAGAGATGATTTCAGCTTCCCAGTTATGAATTTTCCATTTCTATGTAGTAAAATTCCGGCAGCGCATACATATGAAGTATATGTACTTGTTTTGCCTAACCTGATAACCTTGATAGAAGGTTTCTGCTCAGGAGATTGCTACCAAAACAAGAGTTCCAAGTGGTGAGTTAGAAATCACTACTCAAAAATTTTACGGACGGAATCTCGAGATTGTTGACCGTTATGAAATATTTGTTTCGCAGATGACGGCATATATGATTTTATTGTCGTAACTACAATTCTATTTCTTTTTCCCCTTTACCCGAATTTGACGTACCGAATAAGACTTATCACCGTGTTTGTTCTTACACGAGCAACAATGTGGAGTAGGATCAGCTTATCCTTCCGTAGTACCTGAGATCATTTACAGGCTTTGGTGGGGTTCGTCTTGTCCAGCTTTTAGTTTTCAATTTTGTGTTTTTTGTCCTGTTGTTTGTCTTTTTTTAGACATGGCGTTGTCAGTTATTTTCGTCTTCTGAGTTTGAGTATTCCTTTGGAATCTTTCGCATCTCTTAAGCAAATTGGAAAATTAACTATACAACGCTTCAAGTATATTATAAACTCAATTTCATATATTCTTACTTTTTGTGCGTGCCAAGTGTTGACTGTTTATAATCGAACACTGAGAAGAAATGCATGACCAATTGATTTGAACTTTATATTACGTGTGATTATTGTGAAGCAATGTTATCTTGCTTCTAATGATACAGACCAATTTCTGAAATAAATTGGCCCATGGTTGAAATTTCGTTCGAAGGGTTTGAAATGCTAAATATATTGCATCAAAATGTTTTAGAGACGCCATAGTGAATTGGTTGACCGTTGCTGTTGATATGTTACAGTTGGCATACTATTAACCATAATCCCATACTCATTTCCTCATTCATGTCTTACCAAACTGTTCCAGCACCACCTTTTTAGACGAACTGCTCATCAGGGAAACGAACCATAACATTATAAGCATGGCATCTTTAATGAACGATTATCATTGCATAAGATATATCATGGGATTGTTACTTGTGATCAAAACGATGCATGTATATATAAACCCGAGTTCAACCTCTACGTTTAAATGGTTTGTGTACTATTTTCTTTTTCATTATGCCATTGTGTTTTCTTCCTTTACTAAAAAAAAATATTGCCTGTAATGCATATAGTTTGGTTTATTCATATCCATTGACGGATCAAGAACTTTCAAAAAGGGGCCATGTGGTATTGAAAATAAGAAAACAACATCTATAAAAAAAAAAATAACGATACAATTTACATTTTACCAACTTTGCATGTATTGAACTATTACATTATACCGGTAGATGATCAGTGTTATATTTTTCCATCAAGAGATATTTAAAAAAAAACATTGAATCAGATTTAAAATTTGTTCATGCAAATCATCTGAATCAAGACATATTCCACAGTGGCTTATATTCATATAGAATTAGAATAACTAAGAAATGCTGATAATAACCTTTGTTTTAAAACTCTTGATAAAATAAAAGTTTAGATGCAAAATTACTTGTGTAGTGTTATCTCCATTTTTTTTTATTTCCATTACTTATGTACTAATTTAAACCAGATGTATGCGTTTGTACATACTGATGCAAATATACACTATCTAGGTAGGGTCTGTAGAGTAGGCCCATCGTTATTCAGCCGGTACTTCGACTGGCACTAAATACAATAAATATGTTAGATAGGGACAAACATTTTGTCTTGCAACAGCCTACCAACAGACTTATAACGAGTTGTTACAAGGATTTCGTATGAAAAATGCATAACATTATCGCCCGTCATTTTGGAGAAACATGTTTTGTACTACTCGAATATCGCATTAATACGTTTTCAAAATGTATTTGTTTAAAAGTAAAATCTTGCAGGGGACATTTATTTGCTGTACCAGTATTGGATTTTGATATGAATTGTCTCTCTTTATACGACAAAAAGGAAATAGTAAAGATTTGAATACAGATCTTTATTATTAAAATTTACATAATCAAAACTACATACTTATCCCATAATAATGGATTGTGTACATCATCCCAGAAAATGTCGGATAACTTCTACACTACTATTGTAATTTTCATTTTAAAAAAATCAACTTTTCTTAGAATACTTGTAAATAAACTAAAGGCGACTGTAGTTTACCGATGTATAAATCTCATAAATCGATTAGAAAAAAAACCCAAACCAAAACAACAGAAACTTGCAAATTAACACTCATTAGAAATGTCGTTATTGAAAATAGGACACATTCAGCAAAATAACAAATCAGACGATAATACTTATATTCACCGATTTTTGAAGCAAAAGGTTTGGTGTACGCGTATGAAAACAGTAAAATCACAAAAATACTGAACTCCGAGGAAAATTCAAAACGGATAGTCCCTAATGCTGGGTTTACACATTGCCGATTATTGCTCCTGTTGAGATCAGACAGCGATACGACACGAAAAGTGAAAAAGTCGGATTACTATCCTCAATTATCTGGAATGTTCTATCATCGTCTGAAAGCATTCGTTTAAGTTCGTTACAGATTCCCACGGGTCGGAAAGGGTCCGAATAATTCGGCGAAGCACCCCGACAGTTAGGTGCGTCCCGTAACATTCGGGGAAACTCAGCCGATTTTGTCTAGTCGGATTACAATCGAGCCTATGTCGTGACAGATTCTGCTGTATCGGATCAATATCCTAACAATCTTCTGTGTATTCTGGACGGTGTCCTGTGAAACGGAAATGATCTTGGGAAATTTTTAATTGCTGTTTTTCTGCCGATTGAGTCCAGACTGCATCCAGATCTTGTCGATTGCGAACCGTTTTTGCCGAAACCGTTCCGGAACAGTCCCGTTATTAATACGAAATTCGGCAATGAAACCCACGTCAGAGTCCCGACAATTATAGAATACAATACGACTGAGACCAGACAAAGCCGTTTGCAATGCGATAGAGCGGGCCGTGATATGATTACGTTGCGACAGTACCTGATCATCCCGAGTATGCAGACAGTTTTCGAACGGATAACGTTCGTCAGCGTCGGTTCATTGTCTTGTCACTGTCTGATCTCTGTCGGATTACATTCGGTAGAATCGGGACGCAGTCGTGACAGACTCAGTCGAATTTTAAGCTGGGGTCACACATTCACGATTTTTACTGCCGTCCTTGACAGGACCATTCCCGATTAAAATTTGTCAAAAGTCTGATCAAGATCGTGTGAATCGTGGATGGAAATTCGATTTGTATCTTTCGCCAGGTAAAATTCGACCGAGTCTGTCACGACTGCGTCCCGATTCTACCGAATGTAATCCGACAGAGATCAGATAGTGACAAGACAGTGAACCGACGCTGACGGAAGTTATCCGTTCGAAAACTGTTGGCATAATCGGGATAATCGGGTACTGTCGGAACGTAATCCTATCACGGTCCGCTCTATCGCATTGCAAACGGCTTTGTCTGGTCTCAGTCGTATTGCATTCTGTTATTGTCGGGACTTCTCCAGATCATTCCCGTTCCAAAGGACACCGTCCCGAATACACAGAACATTGTTAGGAATTCGATCCGATACAGCAGAATCTGTCACGACATAGGCACGATTGTAATCCGACTAGAAAAAATCGGCTGAGTTTCCCCGAATGATACGGGACGCACCTAACTGTCGGGGTGCTTTGCCGAACTATTCGGACCCTTCCCGACCAGTAGGAATCTGTTACGAACTAAAACGACTGCGTTCAGACAATAATAGGACATTCCAGATAATTGAGGATACTAATCCGACTTTTTCACTTTTCGTGTCGTATCGCTGTCTGATCTCAAACGGGAGCAATAATCGGCAATGTGTGAACCCTGCATTACCAGGCGAAATATACAAATTGGATTTGAAGCGGAATGAGAACGGGATTATCGGGATAAATTCGCTTTGAAACGGTTGAATATCGACGCTTCCTGAACAATATCTGATTGTTATCGTGATTAAATTATTTGTTTTACAAATTTTAATTAAAGTTTGAATTTCCATCCACGATTCACAGGATCTTGATCAGACTTTTGACAAATTTTAATCGGGAATGGTCCTGTTAAGAACGGCAGTAAAAATCGTGAATGTTTGACCCCAGCTTAATGCGGGGTTCACACATTGCCGATTATTGCTCCCGTTTGAGATCAGACAGCGATACGACACGAAAAGTGAAAAAGTCGGATTAGTATCCTCAATTATCTGGAATGTCCTATTATTGTCTGAACGCAGTCGTTTTAGTTCGTAACAGATTCCTACTGGTCGGGAAGGGTCCGAATAGTTCGGCAAAGCACCCCGACAGTTAGGTGCGTCCCGTAACATTCGGGGAAACTCAGCCAATTTTGTCTAGTCGGATTACAATCGTGCCTATGTCGTGACAGATTCTGCTGTATCGGATCGAATTCCTAACAATGTTCTGTGTTTTCGGGACGGTGTCCTGTGGAACGGGAATGATCTGGAGAAGTCCCGATAATAACAGAATACAATACGACTGAGACCAGACAAAGCCGTTTGCAATGCGATAGAGCGGACCGTGATAGGATTACGTTCCGACAGTACCCGATCATCTCGATTATGCCGACAGTTTTCGAACGGATAACTTCCGTCAGCGTCGGTTCACTGTCTTGTCACTATCTGATCTCTGTCGGATTACATTCGGTAGAATCGGGACGCAGTCGTGACAGACTCGGTCGAAATTTACCTGGCGAAAGATACAAATCGAATTTCCATCCACGATTCACAGGATCTTGATCAGACTTTTGACAAATTTTAATCGGGAATGGTCCTGTCAAGGACGGCAGTAAAAATCGTGAATGTGTGACCCCAGCTTAACAGGTGTAGTGTTACTTAATAGTAATTATGTATTGTTTTCTGCACTGATTTCTAGTGGAAAATATTGCTAGTATTGATGGTATCAAAAGCCTTAAAAGCAAATTCTACATGAAGAAACTACGTTTGAATAGCCAATGGTTTGCCTTGAAACCAATCTGTAAACCATACACAATATATTTACAGTTTTTAAGATATCATTTAGAAATGTAATAATGCTGCAATTTGTCGTTGAATTTTAACTTATTTTGAAAGTGGAACATAATAAGTCGAATATATAACGATATTTAAATTTTTATCTCTGAACTTTGTTTAGTATAAAGAGAAATCAAAAGACTGCACAAAGGTCGATTCCATGGTACCTTTTCATTCATAATGTATGTATCTTTAACAGAATCTGATGGCAATTAATTCATAGTTTTAAAGAATTTTTCTCACCAGATTATACAAAACTTTGGGACTATACTGAACGCATCTATCCCATCGAACTTTTCATAAAGGATACAACAGAAACACTCAAGTCTGTCATATCTTGACTTACATCTAGAAATTGACAATGAGGTTCGGTTGAATAAATAAAGGAACAACTTAATACGACAACAAGGATAATTTCTGCTTCCAAATTGAGACTTTTTTTTATTTCTATGTAGCATCATTCTAGCAGTGCTCGCATAAGGAGTATATATCTTCCAATTTATTCCAGGGCTTGTATTTCATATCATGATTTCCTTGATAGAATGTTGCGTCTCACGACGGATATTTTCCATTTATCGTAACTTAGATTCCGTCCCCTTTTCCCCGAATGTGACGTACCGGGTAAGACTTATCACCGTTTTGTACTAACACGAGCAACACCCAGTATTTGGCGGGATTCGTATTGTCTTTTGTTTTCTATGTTTTATGTACTGTTATTTGTCTATTTATCTGTTGGTAATTTTTCTTTTTCAGCTATAGCATGATCGGTTAATTTTCAACATATGCGTTTGAATGTCCTTTTGGTATCTTTCGCCTCCCTTTTAAATTACTTAATCTAAATTTAGTCTAGAAAAATAAGATAAAACCTAAAATATGAAGCGGGATAGTTTTACTTTTCAGTTGTTTTGAAAACGCGATTGGCGCAAATTACAGAATACAACCTGGTAAACATGATGAGTCTATTTATAAGGTTAGAAAAGGAAGATTCAAACAAGAAGAACGTTAAAGGTGTTAACGACTTAGGTCTTCAGAATACTTCTTTATATTTTTCAAAACTAATTTTGCCCGGTGTAAAAAATCAGATCACTGATGCATATCAGATAAAACCTTTGAGCCTTTCAATAGATTTTCATAAAATGGAATTAAGGAGGATCCATCTTAAAGACACTTTACCAATAGTTATCAAATGTACCAGGCATATAATGTAATACGCCAGACGCGCGTTCCGTCTACATAAGACTCATCAGTGACGCTCAGAAATAATTAGAAAGCCAAACAAGAACAAAGTTGAAGAGCATCGTTGAGGACCTAAACATACACAAAGTTGTGCTAAATACGACTAAGGTAATCTATGCTTTGGATAAGAAATTGCTGAGTATATCGAATTATTCATACATGTACCAAATCATTTGTTGTTTTACTTTTTGTATTTAAATTCAAATATTTTAAGAATCATAACATGTATGATAAGACGGCACACAAACTGTTTATATAAAATACAACAAATGTATCTGACGTTTGACGTATATTAGACAATGACGTCTAGAAAAAAACCCAGACAAGTGTCAGGAATAATTATCAATAGGATTTTACTGTCGAAATTTGATGACCCGCCTTTAATAGTAGGAGGATATTTTTTTTTCTAATATGTATGTCTGTTCGTTTGTGCGTCCCGAATCATATTACAAACTTTGAAATTTTTATTTGTTTGAGTTTTTGATTTTGCCTTTTATAAAGGACTTTCCGTTTTTCATTTTGAAATTCCATCGGAGTTCGGTATTTTTGTTTTTTTACTTTTTACTTAATTTAGTTAAATGGTTCACTGAACATGGGAATATGATACTTTAAGCAGTAGCAGTCCTTTTGCGCCAATTACTGTTTTTCATGTGTAGCATTTGCGCCAAATTTTGTTTTTCAAATGTATCAATTGCGCATATATTCGGAACTCATTTGCGCCAATTTACCTGTACACATATCTATGATCAAAAATATTAATGATAAATATTCTTTCTTATTTTTGGCTTAAAAAGTATTATAATTATGTTTGGAGATTTTTCATCATGAAGATGAGCATCTGGACAGAAATGACTTAAGATGCATTGATCTACAGTCCATGTACAGAGAGAGAGAAGAAAACTTATTGCTTTGCTTAATATTTAATACAAGATATGCCAAAAGAGAAGAATATAGAAGCTTTTGCTGATTATGATTTAGCCACATTTATTGATGACACAGTACTGAAACTATATCTACCGCAAGAAGTACCTGTAATGGAGAAGAAACATTCAACAGGAATGATTATGAACTGTTTTATGCAGTTCATTCTTCAATGTTTGTCTTTTTGGACAATAAAGTGAAGTTACAAGCTACAACATACATTAAATGGGGAAATACACATGCAGCAGCAGTAGGAAGAAAGTATGTTTCAAAAAAGGAAACATTTGTCGTGTAAACTGCCGGTTCCAAGTCCAAATAAAGGTGGAGGGAAGTCATTTTTCTTCTAATTGGTGCAATCGTATGTTTTATTTTTGGCGCAAATGATATCATATAATTTTAAAACAGGTGGCGCAAACGTAGCATTGGAGAAAAAAAGTTGTGGCGCAAAAGGACGCATTTTTGGCGAAACGGATCTCTCCCCTTTAGGCCGGGATACGGTGCTTCATAGACAAATATACTTGCATTAAATGTTTTGATAAAATATGTATGCTTTTTCTTTTTACTTTCTAGGAACTAACAACCTCTTATGCATATGTTGCAAGCAAATTATGTATACTTTATATTATAACTTAACTTGGAAACATTATCAAATATTTGTCAATTTACCCTTGAAATATTTTCCAATAACTGTGAGCATACGAACCCTAGTATATTTAGTCAGTAACTGTTGTATATGATGCTACGTGTTGATCTGTTATCAATTCATAACCAACTTGATTTTAAAGTATATTTTTATGTTGTACTATTACACAACTGTCGAATTTTGTAGGGAAAGTTGAGCACTCGCAAACATGCTTAGACCCACCAGACAGCAGTATGTATTTCAGTGGTTGTCGTTTATTGCAGTTGTCATTTTGTTGTCTGTAATCATGAATCAGGCCGTTTCTTGATTTTTTTTGTGTTTTACATCCGGAAAGCCATAATCTTATATAACTTACTATAATGTATCGTGTTTTCTCATTAAATTAAACCATACAGTGCTCTATAGTTGCTTACATCCACTTCATTTTTGTCTTTCGTAGATCGTTGTCACATTCCCTTATAACATCTTCGTATGTTGATATATCCTAGAATTAGTTATGTGGGAGGCCAAAATAAATTAAGATGTAGGGTTCGAATAGTTGATTTTCGGAAAGGAAAGGAGAGGGAGGGGGGTTGAAGGTAGGACGAATGTTTCCTCATTACACGTTAGGCTTGAGAATTTAATAGAAATATGTTCTTTTGTTGTTTAAGTGATGTAGACAAATTTAATTATATTTTGACAAGTAATAATAATGATAATTGTACTGTATGAATAGCAGTAAGACGCGATATGTATGATAATGACATTCATTTAAAGCAAATTAATATAACATTGTTCAGAACTGTTGTATTGTAAATCGTATTCCAATAACTACCTTGTTAAAGGGACATAAGCTACAAGAATAGATTTTTTTTTAAATATGATTTTTTGTTCAATCAATAATGATAATGAAAAAGCGAAATAATAATTCGCTATTGGCTTAATTTTGTCAAAATATACTGAGAAACATCGCTGATAAAATATCCCTTGCAAATATATGATTCGACCTCATTGGATCAGTATTCATGTGAACTTAAATCTGTCCTACTTAGCTTGAGATGAATTACGCATGGATTACGCATGATTTATGCGTGTTCCGTTCTTAGAAAGGAAATCAATGTCAAAACTCTTTCTTATACATATAAAAACGCTGATTAACATATGTTTTAACATACAATATGAAATAAAACAGACGTAGAAAAATCCTATTGCACAAATTCGCTATTTATTTGTACCTTTATTCATGTTTAAATCGGGTTAATGACCGTAGGCTGTCTTCATAGGTCACCTTGCTTGTAAATTAGATGGCGTCTAGACAAAAATGCAAACGAAATGCTGAAAATTTGTATTGAGTTCATGTGTCGTAAATTGTATATTTTAGACTTTTTGTAATTTTGATATACTTTTAAGTATGTTATAAATCTAATATGAGAATTAAAGTCGAATCGCTGAACAAAAATTTTACAGCTGATGCCCTTTCATATAGTCCGAATATCATCTCCAAGCAATGTTGATATAAAATGTGTGTTTCTCATCATTGAGAAATTTTGTCTGTATAATTGTTTTTGTTTATTGTTGTAGTTATATATTTTCTAGTGTCAGCTTGTATTTATAATGTATTGAATTTACCACTAATAAAATTACTTGATTCATTTGATTTATACCTGATCAAAGAATACTTTGCCTTTATCGGGTTAGATTTCTATTTAATGGGACGTCAACTTTATATTGATACATATATTCAGGCAATTAATTGTTAATAAATGGTGATTTTGAATTGATAAGAAATGTGTATGTGCTTTGCATCACGGTGCGAAGCTAGTAGTTTCATTCGATATTCACGCCATCTTGAAATCTTTGTTTTAAAAATATCAACTCTAATTAGTTCCTTATAAAGTGACTGAGTTTATATTTAACCTGACATTCAGGTCGGGTTTCCTTTATGAATCAGTTATCAAGCAGTGAGCCAATGGTCAATTTCACAAAACATCGTAAGTGTAAGATCACACTTAAGACAAGTCTTAAGTCAATAAACAATTTCACAAAAGAACTTGCGTCTAAACTTACGACCAACTTTGATCGTAAACTTAAGAGTGCATCTACCCACGCATAAAAGTCTCTACGAAATACTTACGACATGTTTTGTGAAATTGTCTTATGGGAGCACTTAGGAAAGTCTTAAGTATAAATAAAGGCAACAGTAGTATACCGCTGTTCAAAATTCATAAATTGATAGAGTAAAAACAAATCCGGGTTACAAACTAAAAGTGAGGGAAACGTATCAAATATAATAGAACTTCCGACACAACAGAGACACAACACCGAAATGTAACACACACAGAAACGAACTACAATGGAACAATTGCCATTTTCCTGACTTGGTACAGGGCATTTTATGAAAAAATGTTGGGTTGAACCTGGTTTTGGGGCATGTTTTTTTTCCTGAAAAAACTCTTATTTTTATTTTAATTGTTTTATTTTATTATCTTTAAACTATTGTGGTGTGTGATTCTATATCATAAGCTTGAATGGAACATTTTTAATATTAATTTTTCATGTGTTCGAAAGTAATTAGGTCTTGTTACTAGGAACTAGGAGATTTTCATCTGTACTATGAATGCCCGAGCTTTTTATGTGTTATCAGAATTCATTTATTTTACGGTGGAAACAATTTTAGCAAAGTGGAAATCTGTCAATAAAACGTTTCGAGTATGTTATAAAATCATTTTCAGATATATTCTTATTTGTTGTTCTTAATTAGGGTGGGCTATTTATAACCGAACACTCATGGAAAGATATAGTAGATGACCTTATGATCTTTCTCTATAGATCAGTGAAATCGTCCTTGTTATGTAATAGAGCAATAGCTGATAGAAATTGACCAACGGTTGTAATTGCATTAGACGTGTTCGAATCGGTAAATGCATCGCCTCTAAGACTTTCAGAAATGCCATTATGAATTATTTACAGATATGGAATATCATGTCATAGTTGATAATGATATGTTCCATTTATCATAACCACAATCTTCGTTCAGTTCATTGCTTGTTATAATATACGTCTTATTTCCGAGTAAGACCAATCTGCGGATTTATAATTATTAAATGCAACACGATGCATGGAGATGCACCCAGAGGGCATCTTCTGTTCAAGGTCTCTGAAATGTTCTGTGATCACGTGTTTGTCTTTTTGATAACCAACAGAATGCATGGAGATGCACCCGATGTCAACTTCTGTTAAAGGTGTCTGAAATGTTCTGTGAACAAGTATTTGTCTTTTTGATTTTGCTCTATTTTTGTTAAGACAATGATATTTTCTGACTTTATTCGACTTAAGACTTTAATTGTCTCTTGCACCTGTATCTTCCTTTTTATGCTTTATATTCTGTGGAGGACCAAGAACTTTCAAAGAGGATTCCTTCACGTGTATTAGCGAAGTACTCTGGTTATTTAAGTTCTATAGGTGACGATTTGTTTGTACGAATATAAAGAGAAAAAGTTTTGAAAGCCAGTATACATCATGTGTTATCTGATTCATATTGGTTCTCACTCTCCAAAATTGCACACAAGGCAAATTCATAAAAAAAACGTGCGGGGTTCGAACTAGCAATCTCAGTGTTGATAGGCTAACGATAAAGTAGTTGAAATACTTAGATCACTCGTTTAACGAGGTCCCTTTAATTGTGTGCTAATAATCAACAAGGAAAAGCTTAAAATGATATAAAACACATATGGATTGCAGGCGAAAGGATTGAACATTTCGAAAATTACAGCGAGGAAAGAAATTATATCATTTCCGTAGGTTGATATTAATCACTTGAATGACATTATTTTCTTCTGAATTGCATGTACGAGATATCGTTTAGGTCATGCATCTGTATATATATGTATGTGTGTTACAAAAAATAAGAAAAACCAAGGATCCCATGTCATTCCTTAAAATTAAGGATAACAATTATTATCCAAACAGTGAATAATTTCTTTTAATCGCTTTATGTTGATAGGGAATTCATGTTATCCCTGGAGTTTTCCAAACAATCACACACATTCCCTTAATCTTGTCATAATTGTTTTAATCCTTTTTAATTGGACAATGTGTGAAAAAAATGGCTATAAAAAAATGATATACACTTGCTTATATTTATATTTGATATACACTTAAATTGTGATAAGTAATTAAAGTTACTATCTTCATGTACATGTAGGTAGTGTTCAAGGAAAATACTGATTAACTTAAAACTAGATAGTTATTCCCAATGAATGCATCTGATTCATATCAGAACTGATCGAATTTTGATCAGAACTAGTCATCGTTCATGGCAGACTTATACATCTTCAATCCCAAAGAAGCAGTGAGACGTCGAATGCTGCTATACATGACATGCATGCATGTGATATAGATGCTCGACTATGACAAGTTGGCCAACCGGAATAAAGAAAAAATCGTAGACAACTTGAAAGTATTAAGTAATGTCTAGAGTACTACAAAAATTTGATCTTCAACGTCATCTCTGCCTTATGATGTTATTTAAGAAAGAAAAAAAGCCCACTTTCATATATGTATTTATCCCTTTACGACCAGTACTTCTTAAGACTCTGGCTTTGTTCATACAACTGAATTTTAAACGCTATTGATGAAATCACATCCACAACTCACATAACTGATTTACATGAATAGTCTAATAGTTATGTTCCTGTCACATGTATGATATTCGAGAAGACATAAGTTCGTTGTAAAGAGTCGAATGCTTATTCAAGTACAACAATTATAATAACTGTTAAATAACTATGTACCAAAAGTAAAACTGCATTTCATTTAGATCCTGCTGACAGAGTTCATGTATGCTCTCGAGAGGCAAGGCGAGCTCAAACGATAGGAAATAATCATGGACGTAATATTAAAACAGCCCACAACATTGTCATATGGTATTGCACTTTACTATATGCTTAAATATGAGTATAAATATGTGGTTGTTAAATATGGATGTTAAAGGAAGAAATTAAAGAAATTAAAACTTTAATAGCCTCAGTTCAGAAACTTTAAGTCTTGTTTATATCGAAATAGCTGTTCCGATATGAAACGAATGGTTAAAAACATATCAAACTGCACAATAAAAGAATTAATTAGGAACTAATTTCTTTCAGACAAGTTAACATTTTAGGCAAATCCAAAAAAACAATTAAAACGAATAAAACTAATAAAATGTTGTTTTCGTCCAAAGGTTAAAAACAATTTATGTATCAAATGATTTACCTTTGTTTCACTTTCAATGTTGACATTATTTTCTTATAATAACTGAACACGCAGATATCATGCGTAATCGATCTCTAGCTAATAAGTTAATTGAAATTCACATGAATACGGATTCTATGAGGTAGAAATATTCACTTGCAAGTGAATAGTTCATCATCGATGTTTCTTAGCTTATTTTGACATAATTGAACCATATACTGGCTGAATAAAGCGAATTATTATTTCACTATTTCACGTTTTTTTATGACTGAACAAACATTTGTTTTTACATATCTCGTAGCTTGAATCATTCAACATTTTATCAAAAAAGTTATCTTCTTGATGAACACCAACGATAACAAAGTTAAAAAATTATTATACAAGGCAGGTCATCTCTACGTTTCATACCGTTGTTGTCACTCATCCAGATATGAAATAATTGATTATTTTAAATACATTTGGAAAGAAAAGATTTAATAAAAGGACAGATGCAGTCCGTGATCAAGGTATAAATCAAAGAACAACCTTCTCAGCAAGTATATAGTATGAATTATTCTAAATAATAAGGATGTTCTTATCCCAGACAGAAAGCCATAGCCGTATAAGGCACAACTTTTTGGAACTTTTGGTCCTCAATGCTCTTCTACTTTGTACTTGTTTTGGCTTTCGAACTGTTTTGATCTGAGCGTCACTGGTTAGTCTTGATTTGTTTTTTTCTCAATCGATTTACGAATTTCGAACAGCGATATACTACTGTTGCCTTTATATATAGACAATCCCCTTTTCACAAAAGGGAGACATGTAAAATACCACAAAAATGTTGTTTGAATATTTTTAATATGGTCACCGACTTTGCTTTTTGGTGTAATTAACAATCTGTTGCCTTATTAGTGGTAGAAAACGTAAAACATGAACGTTTTAAGGCTCATTTCAGGCTGAAGTTTCGTTTGTTTCTACGGTTTTGGGTATGTTTTCACCTAGAGCACCTAGTGGAATGATATTTAGCTCACAACAAAGTATGTAGTCCTATGATCATTTCACGCCGTCAACATGGCAATTTTAAGAAATCTATATATTGGTAATTGTAGATTTAAAGATTCTAAGACAAAGTTAAAATTAAAATCATGAACTTTTTTCCCAGATTTTATGTGCTCTCTATACAAATGTACATCTTTTTTGAAATAATTCCTTCAACGATCTTTTAGAGATTAAGAAAATTGAAACAATACTTTTTTTCTTCTATCGGTTTAATTTCAACGAACAAAATTGTATGTATAATCAATGATATAAAATTGAGAAAGGAAATGAGGAATTTGTCAAAGCGACAACAACCCGACCATAGAGCAGACAACAGCCGAAGGCCACCAATGGGCCTTCAATGTAGCGAAGAACACCCGCACCCGGAGGCGTCCTTTAGTTGGCCCCTAAAAAATGTATACTAGTACAGTGATAATTGAAGTCATACTAAACTCCGAATTATACACAAGAAACTAAAATTAAAAATCATACAAAACTAACAAAGGCCAGCGGCTCCTGACTTGGGACAGGCGTAAAATTGCGGCGGGGTTAAACATGTTTATGAGATATCAACCCTCCCCCTATACCTCTAGCCAATGTAGAAAAGTAGACGCATAACAATACCCACATTAAAATTCAGTTCAAGAGAAGTCCGAGTCCGATGTCAGAAGATGTAACAAAAGAGAATAAATAAAATGACAAAAATGCATAAAGAACAACAGACTACTTGCAGTTAACTGACATGCCAGCTCCAGACCTCAATTGAACTGATTGAAAGATTATGTCTTCATCATATGAATAGCAGGCATAATCCCTCCCGTTAGGGGTTTAGTATCATACTATCATAAAATATATGAGAAGAACATAACCCGTGTCATGCCAACAACTGTTTTTTTAAATAGATGTGTTTAGTTCCGATGCAAAGACCCTATAAGTGAATCAATATTAAAGCCAAATATGCAATCTTTAATGACCTGACATCAGTATCGTAACTATATCCCTTCTTAGTAAGTCTGTTTAAAGGTTTTGTAAGCTTTTGAGGTGAATACTGACATTTTTGTGCTTTGTAAAGAATGTTACCATTAAAGATTGGATGTGAAATACCTGAACGTATAAGATGTCTGCATGTTGAGGAGTTATATTTACGAATTATTTCCTTATACCGATGATAACATTTAGTAAATGTTTTGACTAGTTTGTGATATCGAAAACCTTGGTGTAATAATTTTTCAGTGATACATAAATTTCTCTCGCTAAAATCTAAAACGTTGTTACATACACGAGCAATCGTACAAGTTGAGATAAATAAACACCATAAGATGGTGACAAGGGAATGTCACCTTCTAAAAATGGATAATTAACGATAGGAAATGAAAAATCATCTCTTGTATGATGCATTTTTGTATTAAGCCCATTTACTGTACCTTGGATTTAATTTTTATACAATTTCAAAGTACTAATATCAGCGAATTATATGTGTAAATTTTAGTCAAGGTTAAAAAATGTCAGAGAGTTCCTCCTCATAGTCAACATTAATGGTAGTCTGATTCATATCTCTGCTAATGGTTAATAAGATTACTTTAAATCGGCTTTTCAAAGTTAACGTCTAATTTTAGATTTTTCTCTGGCGTAAAATTATGCAGAAAACCAGACCAGAACTTTTATTGATCAAATGGACGTCAATTTACCATCAGAAACACAACTTTCGCCCAGGACGTACTTAATAAACAGCATTTGGTATTAACAAAACAGCAATTTAGCTAAGATGAAATAGACTAAGCGCTTTAAGATAATCATATTTCTGATCTTTCCGTTTTCCGAGGCAACTTAATATAAACTATTCTTGTAAATGGAACTCAGAGAAAATATTTTTTTCCGAATTAAAAGAAGTAATTGTTACGGAGCTAAACATTTAATATGATTAGTTCTTGTAATATGTAAGCGAGAATTTTATGGAAAATGAAATATAACAACATAGATGTAATCCGCTGTCAATTTCCGGTTGTCATATAGTTAAATCTATTGAATTCTTTCCTTAATTGTATTTCATTCATATTTTGAAATTAGATAAAACAAGACGTTCATTAAAGACAAACACACTTACACAAACACTTACATACTAGGGATTGGTTCGTTTGCTTCCTGAAACTGATTTTATTTTTTAATATTAAAACTTCTTCGCCTATATACTGATAGTTTGTCGAACTGATGAACGTTTTCGTGCATGACTGCCGTCATTTCAAACTTTACGTGCTCTTCATGTATCGGCGCAGTACAAGTTCAAAATAACAAGATTTCCACCGAAAAGTCCATGTGCTTGATTTTGAGATGCATGCATTTGAAAATCTGTACTTTTGGGGGAAATAAAATGTATTAGAGGATTTAACTGTTAGGTTATGTAAAAAAATGCTTATACTTCGAAATTACACATTAAATTAACCAGGTGGGCAGCAGAAATATAAGATTCAAAAAAGATATTTTTTTGGATTATATAGTAGTTTTTGTTTGTTTCCAAACATAAACGAAAAGATGAAAACTAGGAATGAACATCATTTTAAGCATCATTAAAAAAGCAACCCAATGGCCAGGTCTGGAACTTTAAACAATTTTGTACTTTTCAAATTCTTTCATACTCTCAAATTTGTTTGAATATTTACAAACACTTTATTCAGTACTACAAAAGTAAAACAGAATATAATACACAATATACATGTACGGAATAGTTATGAAATATCAACATTTTAATGTGTCTTCCGGACTTAACCATTGACATGACTTACGAAAACTGTCAATGGTCATTTGACGTCGTTATAATTATAAATATAGGAAGACAGGTAAATATAAATACACGTAGACATTTAGCAAGTGCAACAGTATAATATTTTTTTAGTTCGGTTTGGTATTATAACATGGATAAAACATACAATGTAAATTATTCAATAATACACGATGGCCTTGAAATATAAATACTGACGTTGTTATCATCAATATTCTTTTATTTGTCTTATGTATGTAATATTACTTTTACTGTTTATTCTGTTTTTGGTGATATCAATATTACGTGACTCTGTACTTATAAATCCCATCATTGTGTTATTGTTCTATGATAATTTTTGTATTCTTGTCTTTCAATTTTGCAAATGTGATTTGTCTATAAGACTTTTTGTGTTTCTTAGATACGTGGCCCTTTACCTATACATCCCATCATTGTGTTATTGTTCTATCATCATTTTTGTAATCTTGTCTTTAAATTTTGCTTATATCCCTTTTTTGTGTTCTTTGATACATATGACGTGACTCTGTACTTATATACCCCGTCATTGTGTAATTGTGCTATTTTAAATTTTTTGTATGTATGTCTTTCTTTTTTGCTTATGTGATTTGTCTATATCCCTTTTTGAGCTTCTTTGTTACGTATTTGTTTGTTTTTATAGTAATTTAGATTGCTAAAGACACAATATTGACTGCTGCACCTCTGTTTTTGACATTTTTTGCCTATCATATCTGTTTATTTTGTGAACACATCGTTCTCTAAAGATTGGAATTTGATTCGACCGTCATACAAGTGAGGTTTAGCTAGCTATAAAACAAGTTTTAAACCACCATTTTCTACATAAGAAAATGCCTGTAATATGACGGTTGTTACCCATTCGTATGAAGTGTTTGATCTTTTGATTTTGTTATTTGAATAGGGAATTTCTGTTTTGAATTTTCGTCGATGTTCATTAATTTTGTGATTTTACTTTCCCCTAATGAATTATAAAAGACTTATTGGTTAGAGAGTCATATACAAATTTACGCATTCGGTCTTCCTGCTGATGCCTTCTCTAGTTTGACCTTTTCAGCTAACATTCGTTTCAATCACTGGACATGCTGAACACATTCTGAGTACATGCCTAGCCCACCTTTAACCACGGGTTAAATTAAAGGTTGCCTGTTCGTACCCACAATAATGTGATGTATAGTTACGAGATAGTTGTTGTTTCACAGTAGATATTTGAAAAGTCGTATCACGTGTATTTCTTTTGGCACATATCTAGAATATTTATTAAACCGAATGTAAAAAGGTAATGAAATAAATACATTTCCACTTAAAAATGTTGACCACACTGTTCTAGTTTGACCATCTCACATTTATAAAAACCTACCGTAAGGTGACATTGCCAATATATTGACGTATTTGGTTAACAGACAATCTCGGAACCAAAGTATTCGCTTGCAATTCAATTATATATAAGCGATAGTTTTAACTCTATTGTCATAAATTTTAACCAGACTGGCTGCTTACTGCGATTTATTATATCAATTTTACGCTTTTATTAATGTTTGAAATAAAACAAATTGACATATTACTTTTGTCTAAATCTTAGCTATTGTCCCTTTAAAGACATTTGATACTGGATCGCCGCATCAGAGGTGATACGGCTAATGCAGATCTTAACTGTAAAATATTGATCAATACTTATAAATCTGTCGCTAAATTATCTAGCTTCAACAGAGTGTTAATGTTAATAACTATTATACTGAAAAGACGCTTGGTTATAACATAGACAATACATGAACATCGTATACTGGTCATCAAAATGAAGACTATTCCTCTTCTCTTTAGCTGACAGTAAATCATATGAAGGAATGAAATCCTTGATATATCACGATGCACACAGTTTTGCAGTAAAACGTAAACATAGAGTGTGATTTTAATAGTTGATCACGATCCCTTTTCAATATTTAGTTTTGAAAAGTTTAAAATTAAAATTTCCCGATTTGAGGTGAATTTTTTTCATAATTGATAAATCTTTTTTGCATGATAGGCTTATAGTCATATAAATTTATATTACTGTACACAAAAGCTTCTGAGCGTATCAAAATGTTCGATAATCGATTGAAAGATAGCCATTGTTTTGAAAAATGTAGTTGAGAACTATAAATAATGACTATCTTTTGGACTTTATCTTTGTATCTGTGTTTGCACATATATATAAAACAGTTTGATAGTTATTGATATGCAGAACAAAGCGGAAACACAAAGTTCTTCTGAATTGGTATCACATATGAGGTTCAAATATAAAACTTGTCAAATCCTTTTGAACTATAACGAGTATACAGCATATAACTGGAACATTTGCAGTAATTTTACATATTTACATTACATTCAAATGTTAACTGAGCAACACATTGCTTTAAAATGCATTTAGGCCAATTTCACATGTTATCGTTTCACTCACAGTGTCAATATCTAAAATTGGTCAAATCCTACTGAAAATTGAATATAACAGGGTCTTCGACATGTGCTTAAAATACTGTTTCTGAATTTAACATTTTCCGCACAATTAAAAAAAATGTAAATTATTACACTCAACGCTGCATGTTGCGGTGGAATGCATTTTAATACAAAATTGTTTAACATGTTATTGTCAAATTCATCAGCTGACTAAAATGACGTAATTTGTATCCCAAATATAAAAAAAAGCTTCACTTCTTAAACAATTCTGGTTTTGATTTAGTATGTCCTTCTTGTACATTTATGTATCAATAATCCTAAATTTCAAAAATCTATCAACATTGTGATTTCGTATAACTTCTTGAGAAATACAGAGAAAGGTCATAGTGTGAAATAAATCTATGGGAAATTGACCCTTACTTTTTTTCAAATTTGATATACTGGAATCCACTCCATTACATATTGAGACATAGCCGTAAAACCGACATTTTGATATTGGAATAAAATCTTGACTCAGCTTAGTTAGCTTTGTATTTTGTCTATATACCTTATAAGACTGGATTTTGAGGACTGAAGGTATGACTCTTTGCAATTTTCACTATAACTTTAAACACTAAAACATTCTTAATTTTGACAATTTTACTTATTTTAAGAAACGACAAACTAAATATACAAAAGATAAGAAAGGTTTAGGGGATATGTTTACAATAATTACATACATATAATCAGAGGTTGTTGAGTAGAAATATTTCATCTAATGATAAGCACATATTGATTTCTTGTACAGAGAAAATCATGTACGCAAACAATTCTAAAAGCATCAGCCATGAACTGAGGTTTTTTTCTTCATTTGTTACAATATTTTGTCTCTGCGATACCCGAATATCTGGACACCAAAAAAATAACTCGTATTTAAGTATACTTATTATTTACTGCGATACGATAACGTACGAAGACGACACACTATAATTCATATACGGATTGGAATGCAGCAGTTTTTGTTTTGACATTTGTGGGTTATGATCGACACGACCAAAATCTTCAACAGTTATTTATCAATCATCCCAAAACAGACCAAATTTACTAATATATGATGGACTGATATCTTTTCTCTATCGATAGGGTGACTGTTATTTGGTAGATTTAGAATATTTTTTACTTTGCAACCCAAGAGACTTAATATATATAGCTATAGCATACACAAGTTTTCCTTTCATGGCACAATATTACAGTATACTGAGAAGACCGTCATTGATTTATGTATATTAAATTCTATATACAGTTTTTTTTTGCGTCAATAATAATTGCAATGCATATTTAAAAGTAGTTCAACAATAACAATCAGGATTTGACCAGTAAAAGGGAAAGGTAGGAATTGGCTTTCGATTTTGAATGTGAACGTTATGATGTAATAGCCAACTGAGTAGATGTATTATAACATCTTTGAGATACAAAATTGATGTGATGTAAAAAATAAAAAATATACACAAATGTCTACGCACTGGCTCATATATATTTTACTATAAAATTGCAATAATTTGAATTTTCCGAAAAACTAAGGATTTTCTTATCCCAGGCATAGATTACCTTAGCCGTATTTGGCACAACTTTTTGGAATTTTGGATCCTTAATGCTCTTCTTTGTACTTGCTTGGCTTTATAAATATTTTGATATGAGCGTCACTGATTAGTCATATGTGTCGAAACGCGCGTCCGTCGTACTAAATTATAATCATGGTACCTTTGATAACTATTACACTATAACCTTAATCTACCAAAAAATTATGCCTCATAAATTAAAAAAAATCTGTTTGTACATTTAAAGCGGCATTTGCTACGAGATATGCAAAAAATAGAATATATATTTTGGTTCAATCATTCATTAAAGTGAAATATTGGAATAACAATATGCTTTGAGCAAGCATTTTGGGGTCGTCAGAACAAGCAAACAAATATTTCCGATGCATTATTTACTTGAAAGTGAATACTTAGAGCTTATTGAATCCGTTATCATGTGGAATTCAATTTAACCCTTTATCTAGAGATTGTTCATATTTCGTGTCCAGCCATTAAAAGAAAAAGAAGGTCAACATTGAAAGTGAAACAAAGTTGAACCATTTCGTTGATGGTTCGGTCCACATTGATATATAGGTAAAACGAGTTTGGGGTTATGTCAGTGACTTAAAGACACACGAAAAGCTGATATATTTATATTATCGAGTACATCTATTGTTAACTGTTTGAATCGGATTTACTTTAATTTGGATATACGTTTTAGTAGGTTATAAATCAATTATGATAATTTGAGTCAAATCGGTGAACATGAATTTGACAGCAAATCCCTTATAATAAGTACCGTGTTACAATGTTATATGTAAATTTGAGGAAAGGGTGGAAACATTGGTTGTTCCTAGAAAGCTAAACTTGAACAAACACCGAGTATTTACCAATGGACGTACATAAACAGAATTTGATATATAAAAAGCCTAATCCTATTATGAAGATAACGACAAACAATGGAACCTGACGGTTTTATTTAAACAAATTCGCTGAAAAAGTTCAGTGCATCATTTGTGAATACGACTTTTTCTAGACTCTCAAATTTAGACATCAAAACAAATATTGAAACAAATGAGTATGAAATCATTTTATCTAAACCACCTTCCTATTCACAAATAATGTTCGTAAAATTAATTTTCATTTGTTCTTAGGGAAAGTAAGGGGGAAAATCAATAACATAGCAAATTAATTCTATGACTTAAAAAATCCACCATTGAAATGTTAATAAATTAATGATTTGAGAATGTCCCATGATGCCTGTCATTAGGAAAACTAACAAGGTTTTCAAATGTGCATTAAAGAAAGCATATTCGCTTCATCTGCATCAGAATTAATCCAGCCGAATACTATAACATGCTTACTTATCAAATTAAATACACTCAAATACCAAATCTTGTTCAGTCTAATAAGATTAGTACTTAGCGAGAGAATTCCGATAGCCCGCATTATCTAGAAATGATGTGGTATATTATTGCGAACGCACGTCTAAATAATTAGTTGATCACATTCAATTCGGGATTATCGTTTTATAACGTAGTTTTGTCTGTCAGTAATGATAAAGAGAAAATGTCACTGAAAAACAAATACAACAATTGTTCACCAACCGATTAATGCATCATACATCCTTTTCATTCGCCCTGTCAATGAAAGGATTTCTTTTCTTATTTAAACAGATATAATTTCATTTGACAGAAGAAAATGCTTAAACTTCTTCTCTAAAAGGGCTTTGAAATCAGATTGTGTTTCCTTGAAAGAAGTTTTCCATTAAGTTATAATTTTTTTGACATGATATACCGAACAATATTTTTCTTGAAGTATCAGACCTGAAATTGCAATGTACAGATCTATAATGGTTTGGATAAATTTTGCAAAAAAAAATATATGTATACATTATGGTGTTAGCCATGTAAAAACTTTAAAAACAACGGTTATTCGATAAAGGAAATAAGTTAGTAGTTTTTTTTTCCAAACACGTATTTTGCCTATATACAGCTTGCCACGTGGAAAAGAGTGTTATTTTCGTTGATTGAACGAAAAAAAGGTTTTGAAGAATTATGATAATATATGACCGAATGTTTGAAACAGTGGATACCTTAAGATAATAGAATTTGCAATCGTGAAATTGGGACTGAATTTCATTATGTATTCAAGACTGTTCACCAACTAAACAAATAAGAACCACCGATATATACCTTTCAAAAATCTCAAGGCATTTTTGATATAAACGCTTACTTCGCATGAATTGTACATCATGCTCATAACTGTATGTTAGAAGGGCGTTATAAAGGGCTCACCTTTTCATTAGTTTCACTTCTATAATTGTAGCATGCTATATCATATTCCTATTCTATGTGTTTTATTTGTTTATATTGCCAGGTTTGGCTAACATCGTTCATGAATATAGTGTTAGTGTATTGTCCTCTTGTATACTAATTGTATCTGAGGTTTATTAAATAATTTGTTTTGTCTCGGTACTTGTTTAATACTGATGTACCCAGTTAGATTGCACCAATAGTATTTGGAGTGCTTTGTATCCTCTTCAAGAAAGATATGTGTTAACTAAATACAAGACTGTGGACTAGAAGACTATACAACAAATAATAATTGTATAATATGATACTAAACATGAGGAATATAACTTGTATGTTTAACTCAATGGAATAATTATAAATATCATTTAAAAGTTATATTGTGAAATAGCTTTCAAATGCAATGCATTTATATCATCTTCTTTTTTTTTAATTTTAAAGTTTACTTTAGTAGAACGGAAATTAGACAAAAGAAATTATCTGCGAAGCTTATGTAGAAACTTTATTAATGTGCATATTGTTATAAAAACTGAACGAGAAAGCCGGGGAAGAAATCAGAGTTATGCATGAGGGAGATATATTCAAATAAACAGCACATTTTAAAACACAACATACTTTTTTAAACCAGTAACAAGAACTGGCTACTTGCATGGGTTGGTGATAACTTCAGGGGCGAACAATTCACTTGTGTTTTGTTATAATTAAAACATTCAGTGTTATTGCTTTTGGTAGTCTCTGTAATTGTATGTGTGAAATATTTTTCTTTTACAGGTTTTCAAGTCATAATGGTCGACTCAAACATGCCTAAACAAACAACTATATTCACAACAGCCATTTGTCCATTGTGTTTCTCGAATGATTTGCTTTCTTTTGACATGTGTCTTGTGATCATTGTGTGTTGACTCTACCTAGTTGGCTCGTAGTACATTGTAAAGTCACTGATAACTTTTCATTCAACATTGTGACGTCGCTGGTAATGTCTGCTCTCGTATTAAAGTCTTTCTACGAGAATAAAGAAGCGACTGAGCGGGGTGATATATGCGATGTGTTTGACGATAAAGGTAACAGAAACAGATAAATAAATACGTACAGAAAGTTCCTGAAGTTGAGAAACTGCATCATAATTACGATCTTTCTAAGCACGATGACAACCGTAGAACCTGTGAAGCATTTTTTCCGTAGTTCAACCTCAAAACGCTGTTTGATTTATTACGGAATTACACTAGTAAATGCATTTTAGCCTAAATAGTCATTTTGGTCTGGACATCATTTGAAAAATCTGAAACTAAAATCGTTTACACTTGCTACGTGTTAAAGTTAATTTCTAGATGTTTTTTTGTTGTAAATTTAATACTAGGGCATTTAGCTTGCGGTCAATTCAGAACTGTTTCATACAATTCAGTATGTCTTCTACTGGTAAATACCAAAAACTGAACATTCTGAACATAGACAAAAAAATCTTGGCCGATATCGAATTGTCTAAACTGTATTACATTTACTGCAGAGAATATGTTAATTGACTGATAGACTGAACATGCCTTGTTAATATTTTTTTCAGTCTCAGTATAAGGACTGTTTAGATCAAAATGACGGATTGAGATCAAAACTGGCTCACGTCCCCATTTTAACGATGCATGATCATGAGGAATAATTGTGAAAGTTGTTGCATGCAGACAAAGTTTGATTAAAAAATTTTCTCTCTGACTTTATCAATCAACGGAACAAGTGAAAAAACTTGCCAAGTTCTAGAATTGGTACAACGACAGACGCTATATGTTCTTGCGGGTCAATATATTCTTTCTCTTTCATTTGCTTCGACAAAGAAGATAAAAAATAATACATGTTTTGTTTCAATTCCTTTTTAGAAACACAAACATATTGCCTCCTACGAAACGTGTGTCTTGTTATAATTAAGGTAAATTTCTTCCTTGAAATTCAATTCTTTATTGTGAAAATTTATACCCAAGTTTGAGAAAAAAAATAGATAAACATGTGAGCGATCCTTTTCTCAAAGGACAATCGATATCTACTTAACATTTTATCTATAACGAGGATCGTTTACATTTCATTGGAAACACCAGAACTTAAGTAATACAATTGTTGGCTTATACATAATTTTATTGCTGTTTAACATTTAACAGTTTGTAGGGAAAATTCTCATGGTCATACTTAAATTTCTGTTGTGAATTTACGGTGTAAATTGTTTAAAGTTTTCTTAAACGTACGTATAGTTCAGTGCCCAACTAATCTTGGATATCTATGCCCAAGTTTACTTGCAAATACTTCGACGTATCATGCACTTTGACAGTCTGCATTGTATAATTTGAAGAGATGTCTGTAGTTGCTTAGCTAACGAATAACTATAAACAATGAATATAAAAATCAAGGCTCATTTATGAACAAGGGCCATTTTGATCTTGCTGCCAATTGTGATCAATTGAGTTGTCAATTGAATGTCAATCGGCAATGTTCAAGAAAAACAATAGCCGTTAACACCTTACTGTTTATACTCGTCTTGTTCGCAGCTATCAAAATCCACATGTTCGAATGTACTACCTAAGTAGTTGCTTTGGATTGTTCAGTAACATTCAACAATTTGAAAAAGTCAAACAAACTTCCAGTCAGAGGTTTAAATGTCTGTATGTTACCATAATGTTTTTCCTTAAGCGTTCATGTTGCTCCCGAATAGATCGATTTTTCCGACATGCATATTTGTTTCGGTGTTATATATCTTTTCTTTTCTCATTTATCCATTGTTTTCAGCATTTGAAACGCGTTAATTAAACCACCAAAGTACAACAGAAGCTTCTAATTAAATCGATTGCTGTTTGTTCAGAACTCTTTTAATATTCAATCAGCTAAATTAATTCCAGTCAATTATCTCACTTACATATTCAATTAACCTACAACATTTGACATTTATTGTTTTTTATGATGTTTCCTGATCAAGTATCGTTGTCGTTTTGTAATGGTTATTTTAATAATGACTTTGTCACTTAACGACACCATTGATAACATATCAAACATACAAGTTGGGACATTGTTACAATGCAGGAAGTGTAAAATATAAATAATATCACCATCAGCATATTTTAAGTCAAACAATCCGATACTAATTATAAATAAAAGATTTTTTGTGAATGATGATTACTTTTTTTCAAACATAAATGTCGCTTTTGTAAAGACTTTCAGACTAAAAGATTTAGTATCCAATCAGAATTGGAATATTTATAATAAGAAATTCATAAAATTAAATTGTATCAGATCGCAATTAATGTCGATGCTACACAAACAGAAAATAATGTGCAAGTTGTGTGCAACAATACTGATAAAAATATAAACGAAATTTCATTACTAGTATATCGTGAGGAAAGACATATTTCGGCACAACAAATGACCTTCGTAAGATCGACATTACAAAATCAGTATCTTTCATAGACATATCAACATGAATGGTATGCAGCATATATATATAAATATATATACACATGTATTGGTTACTTCAAATTTGGACTACGATAACGATAAACTTAAAACAAGGTATAATACTTGATCACTTATGAAATTTTAAAAGTCGAGTGACAGACGGTTTCATTTGAAATATTCCCCAAAAAACTAAGTTAACATCCAAATTACCTTTCCCCATTCATAATTTGTCCAACTAAAATCACGTGGTGTGATAGAGATTGTAAATTTCACTTATAGCCAACATTGTAACTTAACAGTTAATTCAACTTTTTTTTTGCATAAAGACTTGAGCAATAAATAATGAAATTTAAAGAAAAGTTTAGGAACATTCGATTTTAAACGGAAGATTTTCAAACTTTAACAATGTGTTGTAGGCATCTATCAATATTTGTTTCATGTTTTCAAATGAAATTATTATAAAAGGTCCTTGTTTTGCATCTTTCGTTATCGTAGTGTATGTGATTATGATTTGGGATAAATTCTCTAATGATCAATCATTGGTTTTGAGTAATTCTAATATATTAACAATCCGGTCAGATTAATGCGACTGTATTAAATTGAACATGTTACTTCAATCGAAATATAGCAGAGATGATTCTTTAAACCTACTATTCTTACGTCTGATCCAATTTCAAGCTGTTGCACATTATAATCAATTCAATGTTATATTCAATATGAAGTTCGTCTGAAGAATTTATATTAATTCCTCCTCACGACCAAATCGAAAAGGAGTATGAGGAGCCTTCTCGGCACTTCTTCCATATCGAAATAATGCTGCTTTTTTACCGAATCGTAAAATAGAGTTCCTCTTCAAATCTTCATCTAAGTATGTTTGCCATGCTCCGTTATCGTCCTGGTGTCCAAAACGTTTTCCAAACCTAAGCAGTGAGCTTCGTTTTCCAAAGCGTAGGATTGATCCACGTTTTCCAAATCTAAGAAGGCTTCCTCTTTTACCAAATCGTAACAAACTTCCTCTTTTCATCAATTGAACTAAATCCTCGTCAGTAAAATCGTAAGAATCAACGGCGTCTTGTGATGGATCAAGTCTTTTCTGCATAGAAAGTTCATTGTCCAAACTTAAATCTAAAATTTAAAGATACACGGCTCATTGTAATCAAATAATTTCTGGAGATTTAATTTCGAAATACAAATATCACATTAATATATATTTGTACCACTTTTTTCACTGAAATATTTAACCAGTAATATGTTGTTATCATGTTTTAAGGTTTCTACTGGCCTCCTTATTGTCTGTTTTTCTACTTATTATATGTGATTGTCACCAGGGCATCTTCTGTCTCCTTTTGCAAGGGATGTATATCTGCTATAAAATGTTATTGCCCAAAAAGAATTAATTTAAAAAACAAAATAACGTGGTGTGATTAATATTTTTATTTTAAAAAAAAATCAAACAAAATTCTTTTTATTATCTTTTGCACTTTCCTTGAAATACTATTAAATAAGTTCAACCTCAAAATTGTATTTTCGATCAACATTAAAAATCTGAATATCTATCTTGTTGACATAATTATCAATTTATCTGAATATGCCTGGTAAATATGTGGTTTCCATGGAAACAAACACCAAATTTTTAAAAATATTTTTCAGTTGTTTACCTTTTGATTTAAATTTTACATTTTATCTAAATTTACTGTTTGCAAAGGTATGAATTATTCTATATGATAAGGATTTTCTTATCCCAGGCAGAAAACCCTAGCCGTATTAGGCACAACTTTTTGGAACTTTTAGTCCTTAATGCTCTTCAAGTTTGTACTTGTTTTGGCTTTCGAACTTTTTTCATCTGAGCGTCACTGGTTAATCCTGTGTGGACGAAACACGCGTCAAGCGTATTAAGACAATAACAATCAAAACCAAGAAGTAAACAGAGACTCTTATAACCAAAAGACTTTTACATCAACAGTTACAAATAATGAATAAGAAACAACACGAACTCCGCTAAAAACCGGGAGTGAAATCAGGTGCTCCGGAGGGTAAGCATTTCCTGCACAGTATACGGCACCCGGCGTGTTATTTCTTTGATTAGTTCGGTAATGATGGAAGGTTATAATGACTGAGGAAGAATATCAGATATGATTTCTGGCACACTTTTGTCATAATGGCCAATCAGCTCATGATTGCGACCGTAAAATTTCTTGAGTGATGACCTTAATTTGATTGATTCATAGCCCTGTCTTAGCAACTTTTGAGAAAGCAGTATTCCTCGTTCAACAAAATCAACGTACTTTGATGCTAGCTCTAGAATTGTTAGAGAATGGAAACTAATTTTAGAAAGTTCGTACGTATAGACGGACAAGGGTAAAACTTAATGCCCCTTCCACCACGGCGGATGCTTAATAAACACACGATGTTGACATGACCGCATACTACGTGATAATTAAGGTTTAAAAAAAATCTGCTCATGGCGATTTTTTACTATCATCTATATCAAATATCCCATTTCTCAAACTCAGAAACAATGGCTTTCACCTGGCTGGTACTCAGCTATAATTGAAAAAATATTTTTGAAAGTCATCCCTCATCGAACATAATTGACATGGTTATTTATTTATACATTTTTTTAAAAACAAGCTCTTGAAGCAAATCTGTATGTGTACACTCTATAATGACTCCAATAAAAAAATATTTATGAATGCAAAATAGTCTTGCATCTTCTAAATGACAGTAACTTCATCGGTAGAATCATGAATACAGAATGTCACTCCTTTCGAGGCACTGGGTATTTTTCTACCAAGTTATCAAGTTATGGTAGCAATCAAAATCAGTGTGACTGATTAATTTATAAGTTTTTTTTAAAGCACTTGATTCATTAATTTCATAGAAATTTTTTCGGGATGGGTATTTGAGTCTGTATATTTACTGAAAGCTTATGAAAAATGAATCAGCTGTTAAACTTAAACGCTATAGATATGCATAACGCAGTCAGGATTCAAAAAATCTCTCCTTTACCCCACCTATTTTTATAATCGCGAAAATGGATGCCACTGTAAGGACGACGCACTGTCCATTCAGCTTGTAAAAACCAATAATTTTATCCACATAGCACCATTATCTCTCTTTCATGACAGTTGTATTTTAAAAGACACTATTAAGCATCATGTAGTGTACTTTTACGCCTTTTGTCAACATAAAACTATTGTCTGATCGGTTTTGTCTGGTTGAATATTCGATAGTTAAACATTAAACGAATCCTTAATAAATATTTCATTGAAAGGCAGCCTTAAAATATTAAGAGGTTGAAACCGAATAAATATAGATAAAACACACCAAATATGAGATTTTGTTTTTATATTATACATTTTAAAGATCCACTTGTAAAGTCTGACGCCAAGGGCTTTTGTTATTTTATATGCCAAAGAAATATCATTCAAAAGCATCTACTCTGTTGTTTTAACTCCTTAGAAAGGTTTAACGCTTGACCCATACATTTTCTTTTTTACTACTGTGAATTCTCAATATTTTTCTATCAAAATGTAGCCTCAATATTTCAAACATTTAGATATTGAGGCAAGATGGTGTCTGAAATATTGTTGCTTTATACGTTTACAAAACAAAACTATCAACTCAAAAACGACTGGACATAAATATGTGTTCCCGATTTTCTCTTTTTGATGGGATTGTGTCCTATGTTTAGGATTTATTTCTCAAAAAACCTATTGCCGAGGGCACACATGCAAATTAATGTTTTAACAGATCGATCTTTTATCTTTCTGTGCATTTTATTTCGATGGAATTTAAGATTATGCACAAAAAGTGTTTGCACCTAACATAATCTACTTTTTAGCCAAACTCTTCATATAGTTAAGAAGGTTACAAAAGAGGGGCGAAAGATACCAGAGGTACAGTCAAACTCATAGATTGAAAATAAACTGACAACGTCATGGCTAAAAAAAAAAAGACAAACAGACAAATAATAGTACACAAGACGCAACATAGAAAACTAAAGACTCAGCAACACGAACCCCACCAAAAACCGGGGCTGATCACACATATAACATAGCTCCATACTATAAAATAAGCATAAACAAGCAGATGAGATGCAAATAAATCAATCAAATAATTAAGCACCTACTCTTCACTTGTAAAGCGCACAGAAACAGATGTAAACAATTCAAATATTCCCTTTCTTTTGTTTAGTTTCGACTGGATATCAAGCTGAACGACGTTACTGATCAAATTAATTTTCTTTAAAATTATAAACTTCAGAAACATGGGTTATTTATAGAGAGGACATCGTCGGTCTGCATATATGAGGCTGAACGGTCTTGCTTCTTCGAAAAAAATCGTATCCGTAATTAATGACTTAATCACTTCTATTAAAAGAGTGTATAGCAGTCAGGATTCTACTTTGTCAAAATTATCCCACCACCTTATTTGTTTGATCGTGAAAATGGAAGCCATGGTAGTTATGACGCGCTGTCAATTAAGCTCTTGAAAACCGATAAATTTATCCACATATCATCCTTACAATCCTTTCATGACAGTTGTATGTTTCACATCTTCCTATATCTATTAAATACAAATGTATATACTAGCCATTAAGCATCATTATTGTATTGTAATTAATGTCTTTTGTTTAAGACATGTAATTATTACCTGACTGGTTGTAAGGAGGAATTTTTGAACAGTCCATAAAATACTAAAAAATCTAAATAAATATTTCGTGGAATTAAATGGTACAGGTTGAATAGAAAAACCCCAAAATAACAAGTACACGGAAATGCCATTAAAAAAAAGCTATGCATAAAACAGATCGACAAGAAAAATCTTTTTAAGGGCTCTCAGCAAAAATTTAAAGGAGTATTTGTGAAAGGTGTGTACCCCTTTTGAAATGCAAACATTTTAATTATAAATAAGTGAACGAAAATTAAATACTATTCCAAGTAACATTTTTAGCAGCACGAGCTTGAGTTATGTTGGTCAAACACGGCTTATATATTGTTATGGCTCATTAGAAAGGTAATTCAATTGATTACAACTTCTGTTTTGGTCTTGTGAATTTTTAATGTTATTATAGCAACATGTAGACTACATAGATAAAACATAATTGAATTTGAAGCTAGATTATGTAACACCTATTTTTTAGTTTTTTAGACAAAATAAAAAAACGCCTGAACATAAAAAGGTACACACGACTGTCACTATTCGATAACAAGTTTTCTTCTGTCGGTATTGTTGTAATACAGAACGGTGTGTTCTGCTTCCTGATATTTTCAATGGGCTTGAATTTAAATGAATTTATTTTTAAATATGATCTATCTTAATATCATTTTTACAGTATAAGCCTTTCGTTGCATGTAATTATAGATACCAGTACACGCAGGTTATGGTGATTGTTGATCATGGGAACATTCTACGAGGTTAAATATGATTTACGAGTAGCTAAAACCTCAGTTAAGGGTTACTCCTTTGTTGGTAAGATTCTATATATGTTCACCAATTTTCAATTCATCTAATATGTATTTATAGTACATGGCATATAATTGATAACACTTGTCTGCGGGTAAAAATATGTACTTATCATGAAGAGAGGATCAGCGTGCTTTGCATCTTTGTTATTGATGATTAATTGAAGTCTAGGGGTTATGCAATTGTAAAGATGTCACTTTGCAGTTGTACTTCTAGGTTTAACCCTTTCAGATGAAGAATCTAGTTTGGCAATGTCTTTCATGTTCAAGAATATTCCTCAAAGTAATAAATATATTTCAAATTTTTATTTCATTAATTATATTGAGGGTTTCTTAATAAAGGTTTCTTATATTTTGTTTAATTTTGATTCTTTTATTTAATTATCATCACTTGGATTTAGTCCTGATATCTATGATGAGTTTATTGGCAAGCTGTAGGAAAGGACAGTAAAAAAGTTGAGAACAACACCATTTTCTTATCAACGGGTATTTCATCAGATCAGGCTGACATCTTGTTTGAAATTGAATATAAGAAATGGAACTCTTTATTAGAGAAGATAAAAATGGCTAAGTTGGTATATTTGAATTGTTTACATTTGTATGTATGGGCTTTTAAAATTTAATGCAGGTGAGTTATTTAAGATTTTTTGCATCTCATAAACGTGTTTTATACGTCATTCATAGATTTTTTTTATATTAAAGACAACCGTTTTACTTAACCATTCGATTATGGTATGCACAAATAATTGTGTATCTTTTTTGTGCATAAGAACAAATTTCGACAAAAAAAATCAACTGAAAGATAAAAAAATATATATTTTTATAGCATTCAATATCATCTCTGGCCCTCGATAATAGTTTTGCGGGAAAACAGGAAATAATCTTGTATCAAAGAGAAAGTCGTGAACTCTTTTATATGTACAGTTGTGTTTGGGTGACTGTTTCGTCTTGTAAATGTATAAAGCAACAATATTATATACACAATCTCGCTTCCATTTCTTTTTTTCATACATATTTAGGCGATATTTACAATATCATTAAAGATTAACATAACTGAAAAATCAAATATATGGTTCAAGCAAGACAACTTTCTAATGAGTTATAATAACATAGTAGGTGTGTTTGAGTGACAAGTTTTGATACAAAATAACAAAAAGCACTTGACATCAGCCTCTTTACAAGAACCTTAAAAATTGATATCTTTAAAAAGAAATGTCATTTTTTGTCTATATTATCTAGGTTAAATCGTCTTCAACCTCTTTAAATTTTTGTCTCCCCTCCCATATAATATTTAATTATTTTATTGAATTTTTGAAAATTTACCCTGACAACCAATCAGACTATAGACTAAAATTGATAAAAGGAATACAAATACACTTCATGGTACTTAATAGCTAGAAGATACGCTTGTCTATTAAAATACAAAGTATGTAAGAAGGATATATCAGGTAGATATTTTTTTTTCATGAGTTAAATTGAGAGCGTGTCATCCCTACAATAGCTTCCATTTTAGCGATTGAAAAAAGTACAACGAGGAAAAATTTTGAGGAGTAGAACCTTGGCTGAGATAAAGTATTTAGAGGTTACATGATATTACTCTCATAAAGGGGCATAATTGTCCAAATAATGTGACCAACTACGAATTTTAAATTCAATTAGCTTCGATGAGAACTATAGCCGTGCGAGTTCTTGCTTATTTTTCATAGTTTTCACATTCAATTGACATAAGTCCCCAACCAAAATAATGATA